>NC_044032.1:118496924-118499424 GCF_901765095.1 Microcaecilia unicolor
GTTCTTAGTTTTATGAGTTATGGGCTCAATGTATAGGGCAATTAGCCAAACAACAAAAAGCCTTGAGACATTAGGCACTGATTTTAAATATCCTAATTATAACTTGCTAATTAATTTAACTGTCTGATTAACTGAGTAGAAATCTAATTTGTAGCTGAGGGATTTAAAACAGTGGTATCTTGAAATACTTGCGAGTTTTAAAAGTAGATTAAGATCTCATTTGTTTCACGGTTGGTATCATTCCAAATGTAGTAAGGTGGCTCTTTAAATCCATTTTAGTTTGATTCATTAGATCTGTTTTTCTTATTGATCTATTATAGTTTTCTGAGAACTATGAGAGGAAGAATCACAAAGCTGTTAAAACAAATACAGATCGTTCATTTAATGTTTGCAATTAAGGGCTAAGATTTATTTCGGTAAATAGAGGTTAAGAAAGAATTAGTGTTGTGGTTGATAGCAAAATACAAATCAGAGCAAAACTGTTTAATAGTGCGTCCTAATGGGATTATTTTCTTACTGACTCCATGATAATTGTATTTTAAATTTCAGCAGCAAGGGAAATTCTATTAGCATGAAAAAAGGATGTCCGTGTCCCTGATGCCTGTTCTCTTGGCCCGGCTCTGTTTCAGGCCCCATCCGGTAAAAAGCCTTTTGCCTTATGGCAGATCATTCTCTAAGTGAATAGAGATGAAGGCAGGGATATTAAGTGACTCTATAAAACATCCCGGACACAATTGTGTGATTGATGGGGGACAAAGTGGGAACAGCAGGACACAGGGATCCTGGGAGAAGCAGCCCTGTCAATACGAGAAAGCCATCTCTGGAAGCAGCTTCTCCTAGTGGAGTTTGCAGTCTATTTGTATGAGTAATCAGCTGAGCCCCCTCTCTGTCAGCCGTGTTTACTCACTGATTTTCTCAACAAGACAACCATTGACACTGGATGGATGGGGCTAATCTGGCGCAGAACTGGCGGTTTTGCCGAGGCTACAGGTCGGGGAGAGAGGCTGCAGGAGCCAGCCTCCTTTGGCTCATTCCGGGCTGCAGCCTTAGCCTCATTATCCCCAATTCCCACGGCTGTTCCCTGCAAGGACCACGGGCTGCAATTAATGCCATGGGACAGAGCAGGGCTTTATTGTTAAAGCCTCAGTTCACTGCAGAAGTAAAAGCTACCCTGCAGTTTGACGTACACCAATCTGTGCCATAGCTTTTTTTTTCCTTTCTGGGGTTGAAGCTGAAATCAGATCAAAAATAGATTAAAGGAGGAGGGCGCATTGTAACACTATAACACACTGTTATGAAGAATGAACCTTTTAGTTATCTCTACAGGCTAAACTCATTCGTTTCTTGTGTATAATAAATTTACAAAAAACTTGAGTCCTACATATGCCATACATGGATAAACATTATATTTAATACACAACGCAACACGTTTTAAGTGGCTACCCATAATTTTTTTTTACTTTTATGACACGCCATATATTATCTATGAGTTATTCATCTAACATTATGATAGGATATATAGAGAAAAGTTATATTAACCAGAAATGCAACGTAAGCATCTGCGTGTCTTATATATACAAATGTAGAATTAAAAAAAAGTGTGTGTAGGTATACATTATTTAAATGTCTGTGTGCATAAGATACACGTAGAATGCTTACTTTGCAAAACGTGTCCATGTAAATATTATCATATAAGGGTTATGCTTTATGTACCTAACATAATTTGATTATCTTGCTTTTCAAAGTAAAAATATTTGTGAAGAACTGAGACTTAATCATAGTTAAATCAGGACAGTGTGCACCACATACATTCACAAAATCCGTCACCCTCTAGTCCCCCCCCCCCCCCATTTTTTTTGTAAAGAAGGACAAAAGCTAACCAACCACTTGTTCAAATCTGTCTGAATTTTTGAACAAGACGTATAGAAGGAGATATGCTGAAGAGAAAATTCAGCTCTGTTCCTAGTGGAGCTTTGGGGTTGTGCGCAGTAGCACCAAAATGACAGGCTTAGATTGGAAATGTCTATTACCTAAACTGTCATATTTCTAACTTTATACTATGGTTTGAAGTGGATGAAGAGGTAAAGGGAAAAGGTTAGCTGCTGTAAGGAACTGCCCTTTCTCTTGTAGTGAGTGCCCGCTTCTCATGTGGCCCCTGCAGCTGCTGCTGGCACTGTCTGGACGGATTTCTGCCCTAACCCCCTTCGTCCTTTCAGTTCTTGCTAATTGCTCGGCTCTCTTCCTTCACACATCTCCACTAATTTAACATTTCTTATTCTGCGGGTAGCTGAAAGGCATCTGAAGGAATACGGCACATTCTCTTAGCTACAGCATGAATGCAGTATATGTGGTGTCCATCAAGTCATCTGTAAGGGTCGTTTGGTAAATTAGCAGCCGTGCTGTATAATCAGACATTCACCATTGAGGCCAGTGTGCTGTACCGTTTAACCAGGTGAGAATTCAGCATCTAATGGACTGAGAGGTATGACAGAGATGCTAA
>NC_044032.1:118504424-118589424 GCF_901765095.1 Microcaecilia unicolor
TCTGAACAGTCAAGACAATTACTCACTCATAACAAACACCATTTTTAAGTCCGTTCATGCAACTTTTGATTTGACCTCCCCGCAATCAAAACTATTGGACATTCTCCTCACTATTGCTCAACAGCATATTTTGCAAAACTGGAAAAACGCACAGTTGCTGAATATTCATTTCTGGTGGAATACAGTCCTGCAGCATCAGAAGTTTGAGCTCGCCATGGCTGCGAAAAGTCGGATGATAGTATCTAAGAAAATAATTTGGTCTATTTTGGACAACTACCTCCAAACTATTCAGGCCACACCTTAAACCAGTACAAAGGACTTATTTGTTAAACACCTGGATGCTTTCCCCTCCTTTTTTCTCTTCTTTCCTTTCTCTTTTTTTTTTTTTCCTTTCCCACCTGTTGTGTTTCTTGCTTCCTAGGTTTTTCCATCATTGTTTTCCTGTTATTTGTATTCTTTGAAAATTAATAAAATATTTGGAAAATAAACTAATACAAACAATATAAAACACCAAAAACCCACCCAAAAACTATGACACTTACTTGCAGCTAGCTAAACTTCTCTGGACGCCAGCACTGATCTTACATAACACCCAACCAGTTCACTCAGAATGGTTTATTTTGAAGTTCAAGCAGTGTCGTTCTTGGCAAATAGTCTCTGACTGGTTCATTATTGTTTGTGCTTTAATAGGACGCAGCTGAGGCTTTTTCATTGCACCAGCATTCTAGCATTTTCTAGTTTTAGGATTTTTTTAGACCTCAATCATATTTCCCCTCATCTGTCTCTTTTCCAAGCTGAAGAGATCTAATCTACTACTACTACTTATCACTCCTATAGCGCTATAAGGCATACGCAGCGCTGTACACCATACGTGAAAAGACAGTCCCTGCTCAAAGAGCTCACAATCTGAATAGGACAGACAGATAGAACAACTAAGAGGTAAGGGGATAAAAGGGTACAAGGCAAGTGAGTAGTGGTTAGGACTCAAAAGAAGCGTTAAAGAGGTGGGCTTTTAGCCTGGATTTGAAAACGGCCAAAGGCGGGGCTAGACGTACAGGCTCGGGAAGTCTATTCCAGGCGTGAGGTGCAGCGAAATAAAAAGAACGGAGTCTGGAATTAGCAGTAGAGGAGAAGGGGACAGACAAAAGAGATTTATCCACAGAACAGAGTACCTGAGGGGGGGGGGGAGCGTAGGGAGAGACAGAGTACAGTGAATGCACTTATAGATCAGTAACTGAAGTTTGAATTGAATGCAGAAACGGATAGGGAGCCAGTGAAGTGACTTGAGGAGAAGGCTAATGTGAGCATAGCGACTCTGGCGGAAAATGAGTCGCGCAGCAGAGTTTTGGACTGATTAAAGAGGAGAGAGATGGCTAAGTGGGAGACCGGTGAGAAGCAGGTTGCAATAATCTAGGCGATGTTTAGCCTCTTTAGCCTTTCCTCATATGAGAGGAGTTCCATCTCCTTTATCATTTCAGCTGCTCTTCTTTGAACCTTTTCTAATTCCTCTATATCTTTTTTGAGATACAGCAACCAGAAGTGAATGTAATAATCAAGGCGAGGTCACACCATGGAGCGATACAGAGGCATTATAGTATTTTCGGTCTTATTCACCATTCCTTTCCTAATACTTCTTAACATCCTGTTTGGTTTTTTGGCCACCACCGTACATTGAGCAGAAGATTTCAACATGTTATCTACGATGACACCTAGATCTTTTTCTTGGTTGCTGAACCCCAAGGTGGACCCTAGCATTAGGTAACTGTGATTCGGATTATTCTTTCCAATGTGCATCACCTTGCATTTGCCTACATTAAGTTTCATCTGCCAGTTGGATGCCCAGTCTTCCAATTTCCTAAGGTCTTCCTGCAATATTTCACAATCCTCACGTGTTTTAGCAACTTTGAACAGTTTTGTGTCATCTGCAAATTTAATCACTTCACTCGTCATTCCTATTTCCATATCATTTATAAATATGTTAAATAACATGGGTTCCAGTACTGATCCCTGTGACACTCCACTGTTCACCCTTCTCCATTGAGAGAAATGACCATTTAACCCTACCCTCTGTTTTCTGTTCAATAACCAATTCCTAACCCACACCAGAACATTGCCTCCTATCCTATGACTGTTTAATTTTCTCAGGAGCCTCTCATAAGGAAATTTATCAAAACTTTCTGAAAATCTAGATACACTACATCAACCGGCTCACCTTTATCCACATGTTTATCCACACCTTCACAGAAATGAAGCAAATTGGTGAAGCAAGACTTCTATTTGCTGAACCCATGCTGACTCTATCCCATTAAACTATGTTTGTGTATGTGTTCCATAATTTTATTTTATTCTTTTTAACACTTTCCACTATTTTGCCCGGCACTGATGTCAGGCTTACCGGTCTGTAATTTCCTGGAACCATGGAACCCTTTGTAAAAATCAGTGTCACATTGACCACCCTCCAATCTTCAGGTACTATGGACGATTTTAACAAGAGGTTACATATTACTAACAGCAGATCAACAATTTCATGCTTGAATTCTTTGAGTACCCTTGGATATATGCCATCCGGGCCAGGTGATTTACTACTCTTTAATTTGTTGATTTGGTTCAGTACATCTTCCAGGTTTACTGAGATTTCTTTCTGTTCCTTCACATCATCACCCTTGAAAACCATTTCCAGTACAGGCAGATCTCTTACATCGTCTTTTGTAAAGACCAAAGCAAAGAATTCATTCAGAATCTCCGCTATGGCCTTGTCCTCCCCAAGTGCCCCTTTTGCTCTTTTGTGATCTAACGGTTCTACAGATTCCCTCACAGGCTTTCTGCTTCTGATGTAACTGAAAAAGTTGTTACTGTGAGTTTTAGCCTGTGCGGCAAGTTTCTCTTCATATTCTTTGTTAGGGACCTATTTACTAAGGCACACTAGTGTTTTTAGTGCGTGTTAGCACTTGAGACACCCTTATATTCCTATGGGTGTCTCTAATGTTAGTGTGTGCTAAAAACATTAGCGCGCCTACAGCACGGCTTAGTAAACAGGGCCCTTAGTCTTCATTATTAATGCTTCGCATCTGACTTGCCAGTGCTTATGTTGCTTCTTTATTTTCTTAATTTGAGTCCTTTTTCCATTCTTTGAAGGACATTATTTTTGCTGTAATAGCATCTTTCACTTCATCTTTTAACTATACTGGCTGTCATTTTCTCTTCTTTCCACCTTTGCAAATACATGATATGCATCTGGTCTGGGTTTCCAATAACGTATTTTTGAATAATGTCCATGCCTGATGTGGAGGGGCATTTTTGATAGAACGTCTAAATCAGAATTTGGATGTTTTACAGAAACATCCAAATTCTGAACAGGAAAGAAGGTCATTTTCGAAAAAGATAGACGTCTATCTTTTGTGTTCGAAAATACTATGGACGTTTTGTGATTTGGATGTTTTTGTTTTTCGGCCATTTTCAGAAAAAAAAAAAAACGTCCAAAATCAAACCATTGGTATGTAGGAGGAGCCAGCATTTTTAGTAGACTGGTCCCCCTGACATCCAAGGACAGCAGTGGACTTCATAAACTGCTCCCAGGTACACATCTGACCATTGCTCCCTTACCTTGTGTGCTGAGCCCCCCCCAAAACCCACCCCAAACCCATTACCCCCAACTGTACACCACTATCATAACCCTATAGGTGAAAGGGGCACCTATATGTGGGTAGAGTGGGTTTCTGGTAAGTTTTGGATGGCTCACAGTTTCCTCCACAGGTGTAGCAGGTAAGGGGAGGTAGGAGCCTGGGTCCACCTGTCTGAAGTGCAGTACACCTACTACTAAACTACTCCAGGGACCTGCATGCTGCTATAATGGACCTGAGTATGACATCTGACGCTGGCATAGAGGCTGGCAAGTAATGTTCTTCATCAAAATGTTTTTTGGGGGGAGGGGGTTAGTGACGACTGGGAGAGTAAGGGGGGGGGTCATACCTGATCACCTTTTGTGACTTATTCATAATAAAAAGAGGTCTAGCTCAAAACGTCTAAGTTTTAGTCCTGGACATTTTTGTTTTGTTTCATTATGGCTGATAGACTTCTAAGTCTTTGGAATGCCCAAGTCCCGCCTTGAACATGCCCCCCTTGAGATTTAGACGTCCTTCTGACGAACTTCAGAGAAAAACGTCTGAAAAGAGGTTTTGAAAATACTGATTTGGACATTTTTGTGAGATAAACGTCCAAATGCAGACTTATGTCACTTTTTGGACATTTTTCTCTTTTCAATATGAGTCCATTAGTGTCTTAACCTTTGCAGCCAATCATTTTAGCTTCTTTTTAACCATTTTCCTCATTTTATTATAGTTGCTCTTTCGAAAATTGCAGCCACAGTAGATTTCCTTTGTGGGTTGATCCCAGATAGTAGCTCAAATTTGATCATGTTATGATCACTGTTTCCCAGGGGACCCAACACTGCCACTTCTCACACTATGCCCAGAGTCTTTTAAAATTGTTTATTTCAAACTGTAATGGTAATTGGAGCATTAGGAGGTCTCTGGGAGGTAGTCCATGTAGTTTGGAGGTGGAAAACATAATTTTTATTTGTTTAATTAGTCATTGTTTATTTTTGGATATTTTTAAAGCTTAAAATGCCAAAGCAGCATGGGTGCTATGTGAGAGTGACTTATTCTTCATTGTATTGTCGGCATGAGATGACAAGCAGTTTCGGAGGGATTTAGATGTTGTTTTAAGGAAAATTTATTTATAAGTGATAAAACACTGTAAAAATTGTTTGAATGGCTTTTTATTAATTTTTGCAAAAAATATGGACTTCAAGAAAAGGTACGGTAGGGAAAATGTTTAAGGGATGTCCTTTGAGATGTGTCCAGTGGGAGAAGAGACTGTTCATCTTTTATTGCTGTGGACAACCAAGGCATTTCAATTGATTTTGTAGAACTTAATTGGAAGTTGAAGAAAACTTCAATTGCAGAAGATACAGAAGGTTTGAGAGCCCTAAAAAACTGTCAGGCTTATTTTCGAAAGAGAAAGACGCCCATATTTCGACCCAAATCGGGAGATGGACGCCTTTCTCCCGTGGGCGCGCAAATCGGTATAATTGAAAGCCGATTTTGGGCGTCTTCAACTGCAATCTGTCGCTGAAACGGGCAAAGTTGATGGGGGCGTGTCGGAGGCATGGTGAAGGCGGGACTGGGGCGTGTTTATCGGCCGAGGAGAGATGGGCACCCTCGGCTGATAATCAAAAAAAGAAAGGCGTTTTTAGCACGAATTTGGGTAACTTTTTTGGACCCTTTTTTTACAAACAAGTCCCAAAAAAGTGCCCTAAATGACCAGATGACCACCGGAGGGAATCAGTGATGACCACCCCTGACTCCCCCAGTGGTCACTAACCCCCTCCCACCAAAAAAACCCCAACTTTTTTTCCAGCCTTTATGCCAGCCTCAAATGCCATACCCAGCTCCATCACAGCAGTATGCAGGTCCCTGGAGCAGTTAGTGGGTGCAGTGCACTTCAAGCAGGTGGACCCAGGCCCATCCCCCCACTACCTGTTACACTTGTGGTGGTAAATGGGAGTGCTCCAAACCGCCCCCAAAACCCACTGTTCCCACATCTAGGTGCCCCCCTTCAGCCATAAGTGCTATGGCACTGGTGTAGAGTTGTGGGGAGTGGGTTTTGGGGGGGATTTGGGGGGCTCAGCCCCCAAGGGAAGGGAGCTATGGACTTGGGAGATATTTTACTTTTTTTTTTAATTGTTACAAGTGCCCCCTAGGGTGCCCGGTTGGTGTCCTGGCATGTGAGGGGGACCAGTGCACTACGAATCCTGGCCCCTCCCATGACCAAATGCCTTGGATTTGTTCGTTTTTGAGCTGGGCTCCTTCGGTTTCCATTATCGCTGAAAAACAAAACTGCCCAGCTCAAATCCGCACAAATCCAATGCATTTGGTCGTGGGAGGGGCGAGGATTTGTAGTGCACTGGACGCCCATTTTTTTTTTTTAAATACGGAGATAGACTCCCATGGAGATGGGTGTTCGTGTTCGATTATGCCCCTCTGTGAGAGCTGAGTTTAAGCCAAAAGAGACCTGAACACAGTCCAAGCTGGAAATACGGTATTTTGTATACCATACAGCGCAGAAAATACTCACAAATGATGAAAAAAAATTAATGAGTAAAAGAAACCATTGCAGCAAGAGCAGCAAATGATTGCCAGTGGAAAGAAAGATTAGTGAGATTAGAAGTAAAGTTGAAGGCAGACATAAGAAAGAAAAGATGGTGGAAATCAGTGTGATCTGATGGAAGCAGAATCCAAAGAAGAAAAGGCAGGAGGAAAACAAGAGCAAGCCCCAAAGGAAATCTCATCCACAGAAAGTTACCAAAATGTAAAAGAAGAACCAACAGAGAGATCCAGAGGTGAACTGGATCTGATGCATGTCTCTATAAAAGAGGAAGAAATTATGTTCAGGGCTAATGTTAAAAAGCTCTGATGAAGAAAAGTTGACAGAGATGGAAATGGAAAAGAGTGTCTTTCCTGTGGAGTTCAAACTAACAAAGATTTACCTGGGGAATGGAGTTGATGAAGGACAATCAATAGGAAATGAAAGAAACAAATAAAGAAGATTTCTCCTATTGAAGGGTCAACTGGAAATTTCCTTTATTTGAAAGAAAATCTGCAAGAGAAGGAGGTAGAGAAAAGCTCAGGAAACTTTGTGACATTGCAGACTGGATAGGACAGAAAAACCTCTGCTAAGAATGAGTTGGAGAAAACTGCAGACCTTGATGAAGACAAACTAACCAAAAAGAGAATGATAAGTGTGTTAACAATGCCGAGGAGGTGAAAGAGATGTAATTAAACCTGTCTGCTACAGAAGCTGTAATGGAAAACATTCTTTTGTCAGTGGAAGAGAACGTTTCTGATAAGATGGAAAAGAGGTAGGAATGCCAAAACCAAACAGAGAAAGAAGAACCAATTGAGGAAGTGAATAAGGAGATAAGCTTGGAAGAAAATATCTGTCAGAGGATGGAAAGGTTGGAGGAGAGTAAGTTAATATTAAGTAAGCTAATACAATGTTCAAATGTTACTACTGTGTCCAGAACTACTCCTAATGCTTTTAGGGGTCCTTTTACTAAGATGTGCTGAAAAATGGCTTGTGGTAGTGAAGGCACGGGTTTTGGGCAATCCATTTTTCAGTGCACCTGTAAAAAAGGCCTTTTTAAAATTTTTCCCAAAAATGGATGTGCGGCAAAATCAAAATTACCATGCGTCCATTTTGGGTCTGTGACCTTACCGCCAGCCATTGATCTAGCGGTAAAGACTCATGTGGTAACCGGACGGTAATGACCTATGCATGTCAAGTGCCACTTGGCATGTGGTCGAAAATAAAAATTATTTTTCAGATGCTTGTATCAGACATGCGCCAAAAATGAAATTACTGCCACGCAGTAGCCGGGCAGTAACTCCATTTTGGCACATGTTGCGCCAAATATATAGCCCGGGAACCTTTAGCTCAATAAGGGACCCTCTTACTAAGCCGTGTAGGCGCCTACACATGCCCAACATGCGCCAGTTCAGAGTTGCCACCCGGCTACTGCGTAGTCCATGTGGTAATTTTACATCCACTATGCGCACCAGAAAATATATTTTATTTTCTGACGCACTGCGAACATCAGGTGGTAACTCCGACTTGATGTGCATAGGTGATTACTGCACGGTTAATGCGAGAGACCTTACTGCTAAGTCAATGGCTGGCGGTAAGGTCTCAGACCCCAAATGGATGCATGCCAAATTTTATTTTGCTGCACATCCATTTTCGGCAAAAATTTTAAAAAAGGCATTTTTTACAGATACGCTGAAAAATGGATCTGCGCACACCCAAGTCAGTAATACGTTCACCTATGAGTTTTGCATGGTAACCCATAGATTCCATATATGACACCCAGGGTTTTGTGCCCAAATTTGTACGCACTCCCAAGATGCACATGCAAATTATACTTATGTTTAACATATGATGAATTACTTTTATAGCACATTAATCAAAGCGATGTACAATATAAAATCCAAACTATAATAGAAAAGGACACCAAAATTTTAAGGAAAAGAACACAAACATACAAGAGAGCTGTCATACTACTTTATACCAAACTGTATCAAGCACCCTCCATCCTCAATAATTCACTAAGAACAGTGGCGTAGCAAGGGCGGGGCGGTGGGGGCGGTCCGCCCCGGGTGTCATCGGGTGGGGGGGTGCTCCGCTCCCGCTGCTCCGCCTTTAATATTTTTTTTTCGAAGCGCTGGAGAGTGGCAGGCAGCGCGCCTCGCGTCTGCCCTGCTAGTAAAGAAGATCTCGCTGATGCTGACGTCGTCGCCCTTCCCACATTGAGTCCCGCCCCCCTCTGAGGCAACTTCCTATTACTGCGAGGGCGGGCGGGACTCAGTGTGGGAAGGACAACGACATCAGCGTCAGCGTCAGTGTCAGTGAGATCTTCTTTACTAGCACAGGCAGACGCGAGGCACGCTGCCTGCCACTCTCCAGTGCTTCGAAAAAAAAAATGTTAAAGGCAGGACAGGGTAGGAGCAGCAGGAGAACGGATCTGGAGGGGGGGACTCAGAGGGGAGAAGGGGATTGGGGAGGGGTGGGGGCGCTCAGAGGGGTGCTTAAAGAGGAGTAGGGAGGGTGGGAGAGCATCGAGGAGGGGAGAAGGGGATTGGGGAGGTGGTGGGGGACCTCAGAGGGGTGCTTAAAGGGGATTAGGGAGGGTGGGGGAGCTCAGAGAGGGGAGAAGGGGATTGGGGAAGGGTGGGGGAGCTCAGAGGGGTGCTTAAAGGGGATTAGGGAGGGTGGGGAGCTCAGAGAGGGGAGAAGGGGATTGGGGAAGGGTGGGGGAAGGGTGGGGGAGCTCAGAGGGGTACTTAAAGGGGATTAGGGAGGGTGGGGATCTCAGAGAGGGGAGAAGGGGATTGGGGAAGAGTGGGGGAGCTCAGAGAGGTGCTTAAGGGGATTAGGGAGGGTGGGGGAGCTCAAAGGGGTGCTTAAAGGGGATTAGGGAGGGTGGGGAGCTCAGAGAGGGGAGAAGGGGATTGGGGAGAGTGGGGTGCTCAGAGGGGGGGAGGGGAGTGCTCAGATGGGAGAAGGGGTCTGAAGCTGGAACTGGGGTCTGACATGGGGGCAGGAGGGAAAATGGGTCCATGCCTGGGGCAGGTGGGAGAATGGGTTGGGGGCTGAAAGGGGGGGATGCAAGGCATGTGGTGGATGAAGGGGACTGGAACTGGGGGCTGAAAAGAGGGGGCAGAGAGAGAGGGGACAGATCCTGGATGGAAGGGGGGCACATGAGGGAGGGCAGACCCTGGACGGATGGGAGAGGGAGGGCAGACGGATTGAAGGGGCCGAGAGAAAGGGCAGATGGTGGGTGGAAGAGGAGAGAGAAAGAGGGCAGACTGGGGCAAATGGTGGATGGAAGGGGCAGAGATAGAGGGCAGATGTTGATGGAAGGGGGGAGAGAGATGGCAGACTGGGGCAGATGGTGCATGGAAGGGGTAGAAGTGGATGGAAGGGAGAGAGGGCAGACACTGGATGGAAGGGGCAGAGAGAGAGGGCAGACACTGGATGGCAGAGAGAGAGCGAAGACAGATGCTGGATAGAAGGAAGACAGTGAAAAGATGAGGAAAGCAGAAACCAGAGACAACGAACTGTAAATATATATTTTTATTTTTTTGCTTTAGGATAAAGTAGTATTGTAGCTGTGTTAATAAATGTTTATAATAGAACATGTAAATAAGGTAATCTTTTTATTGGACTAATTTTAATACATTTTACTTTCGGAGAACAAAACCCCCTTCCTCAGGTCAGGATAGGACACTGTAACAGT
This sequence comes from Microcaecilia unicolor, assembly GCF_901765095.1. Taxonomy (NCBI): domain Eukaryota; kingdom Metazoa; phylum Chordata; class Amphibia; order Gymnophiona; family Siphonopidae; genus Microcaecilia; species Microcaecilia unicolor. The sequence goes on from NC_044032.1 coordinate 118,514,278, forward strand.
ACTATACTGAATTGACCTGAGGAAGGAGGTTTTGGCCTCTGAAAGCTAAATGTATTAGACCAATAAAATGATATTATTTGTTTTATTTCTATTTGTTAATTTGTAAGTGGTGATTGGTATTTGTTAGTTTTTTCAAATTTACATCTGCTGTCTTTATATTTTGCACAGTACTAGAGGACATGTTCTGTTTCTGTGGTGTTGCATTGTATGCAGAGTCTGGCATCTTGGGGGTTCAGTTTAATTTTTGTCTAAATAGAAAGTTTATGATTACTTATTCTATAGTGGATTAGGGTGTATCTATTTGTGAAAAGACATGGCTTTCGGTTGGCATTGACTGTGCAGGATCGACGATCTGTACTAATCTGTCTGTTTTCATTTTACAATAGGTGAATTGATGTTCTAGTGCTCACTGTAGTGTTTAAGATGCTTTCCTTTTCCTTGTGTGACTCGAACAAATTACTGCTTATGGTATGGTAGAAATTGCTCTATAGGTCCTGAGTGTTTTGTATTCTTGGTATGCCTAGTACTGGATTTCGGGGGGGGGGGGGGGGGGGGGGTTAAAAAATGACCGGTCCCGGGTGTCAACTACCCTAGCTATGCCACTGACTAAGAAAATAATTTGTTGAAGAGGTAAGTCTTCAAATTAACCTTACATGTTTTTAAAGAAGGTTCAGACCTAATATTCAAAGGGAGGTATTGCAAAGGAAAGGGGCATAAAATAAAAGGCACCCTTCCATGTTACCTCCCAAAAAGCTTGTCTTGGACTCAGCAAGACTAATCTATTATCATTCATAGAACGCAGACATCAGATACGTGCATAATGAATAACTTTGCCAAATAGTCATGAAGACCTGAACAAATTGTCTTATGAGCCAGAGGTGAGGATTTTAAACTGAATTCTTGAATGTATAGGAAGCCAATATAGCTTCTTCAATAATGGGTGTAACATGATCTCCATGTCTAGCAAAACAAGCACTATGATCCACTTTGTATAGCCCTGTATGTACCTATATGACAAAATATATGGGTTCATAAATACATGGCACTATCTAGCATTTAACAACCTGAACACAATATGCAACTCAGATGTTTCATCTATAAAGCCTGTTGCTTCATGAGGCTGCAACCTGGCATACGGACAGAATGCTGCGGACAAGGTTCCCAGTGTTCCAGGACAACAAATTTGTTATCAGAATTGACTTCATTGCCAGGACAGAAAGTACCAGCAGTACAGCTACAGCTTGTGATTTCTCTATAAAAGGGGCTCTTATCAGAGATAGGGCTGCTGTGTCAACATCCTACCTGTTGGAGCAAGCCTGCATTGGACCATACTGACCATCAGGGGTACACACTGACATCTGGAGGCCTGCATCAGGTTGTATGTGCCATGTACCTATGTATTAGTGTTCTGTGGGCCAGAGTGACTCTTTATGCTTCAGAGTCTAGTTAGGGATTTATATGTGTTTACTTTGAGCTATTCTGTAGTAAGATTGGCTTTGTTTCATTCCTGTCTTTCTTGTATCATATTTGCTGCTATTGTAAATAAAATAATTGCCCTATTTTTATAATACTTGGGTGTGGACTTAGTTCCTTCTATTATTTTGGAAACTGTGGGCTCGGATCTAAGGATAAGGGGAATACATGACACTTACTTTACTAATGTTAGTCTTGTTTGGGACACTTTCTTCTAGAATTTATACTAAGTGTCAGGTAACATTGTAAGTCTATGTGCTTTGAAAGTGATGCAACCTGGTGGTTTTTAAAAATGTATTATTATTTTTTGTACCTTGGCTCTGGAGGTGATCCTGGGCCGTTCCATGGTGGAGCACTGTTTCCTGGCCTGGTGCACTTAAGGAAATGGCCGGTGTCGGCCTGTGGAGGAGGCACCGTGCTTGCGCGCCTTTTCACACATGTGCAGTAGCACTCCCAGACTGGCATTAGGCCCAAATGAAACTGAGGCCTCGATTTTTGAGGTGCCCAGGTGGGAGTTCTGCAGCTACCATGGTAATTCATGGTGGATTTGCATGGCCATGGAGGACCTCCGGGACCCAGACCAGTGGTGGAGGTTGAGTGAGGACCCTTCAGAGGACCAGGTAAGGGGTCTGGTGGCCCAAGAAATTGTTCATTTTATTTTTTAAATGTAGTTTTTTGGTCCCATTGGGCTGGTACTTAAGGGGTTAATTTTTGAGGGATTCTAATGGTAGTGTGTGTCCCTGAAAAGCTCTTTAGGTGGCCTAGAGCGGACTAATCGAACGTCACCGGCAAAATAGATCACCGACGATCTATTTTGGCGGTGGCGCAACAGCTGGCAGGAACCGTATTATCAAAAAGATGGCTGGCCATCTTTTTTTTCGATAATACGGTTTAGACCGGCCAAATGCCTTGGATGTCGCTGGGTTTGAGATGGCCGGTTTTGTTTTACAGCGATAATGGAAAAAAATGTCGGCCATCTCCAACCCGGCGACATCCAAGGCATTTGGTCGTGGGAGGAGCCAGCATTTGTAGTGCACTTACATGCCAGGACACCAACTGGGCACCCTAGGGGTCAGTGTGGTGGACTTCAGAAACAGCTCCCACATGCATAGCTCCCTTACTGTGGGTGCTGACCCCCCCCCCCCCAAATCTCCTACCCACAAATGTGCACCCACTAAAAGTGACCAGGGACCTGCACACACTCAGGCCTCTAGGACTTGTTGCTGCTGTATAACCTTGGCACAGCAGTTGACACCTGAAGACTAATGTCTTTGAAAAAGTGCTTTATTTGAATAAGCACCTTTACTCACAGTTAACTGCAGATCAGAGGTTGTGCCCCACTGGCAAAGAGTCTCCTTGATACTGAGATTAGCAGTAGGTCCGAGCTGGCAGAATGCTGTACAATGCCCTCTTTCAGCAACATTCAAGGTAATAACGTTTTCTAACGTGAGTAACACATGAAAGGGATCTAAAACTGGCTTACAAAAATGGCCACTACCTCATGGACTACCGGAAACAAACAGGGCACACTCTGACCCAGTTAGCAGGGGGGGAAAGCACCATGGGAGTAGAGCCCAGTACCCTACACCCACCACAATGCATTGCTGATGTGACTCTGCAGGGCACCTAACAGAAAGGTGTCACACTCACCCGAGAGCCACATCGCAACCACGGAAAGACGATACAACACATTCTGCTGTTATGGAGGTGGGTACGGGATTTGAGGCTGGCATATAGGCTGGCAAAAAAGGTTTTCATTTTATCTTTTTTAGTATGGGAGGGGGTTGGTGACCACTGGGGGAGTAAGGGGAGGTCATCCCCCATTCCGTCCGGTGGTCATCTGGTCAGTTGGGGCACCTTTTTGAGACTTAGTCGTGAAAATAAAAGGACCAAGTAAACCCGGCCAAATACCACTTAATGCCGCTTTTTTTTCCATTATCGCCAAAAGCTGGCCATCTGGTAGCCACGCCCATGCCCGCCCATGCCCTGCCTTCGCTTCGCTTCGCCGGCGACACACCCCCTTGAACTTTTGCCGGCAAGGTGACGGGAAAGTGGCAATGCTGTTAAAAAGCCAGCTTTCAATTATATGCTTTTAGCCGCTTTTGCGAAATCGCCAGCGAGCTCCTGATTTGTGTCAGAAGATGGCCGGCGAAAAGTTTCAATTATAAGCTGGCTAGTATTTTGAATTTTTTTGAAAAAATTATTTCTGGTGTTGAGAAGATTTTAGTTTGGGACAGTTCTGAAATTTGGATTGTTTTTTTTTTTGGGTGGGCATCTCTAGCATTTAGCATACACTTATTTTTAATACACGCTAAAAATGCTACTGCGCCTTTGTAAAAGGCCCACTTAGGCACATACATTTGCACCACATTTCAGTTGGTGCAAATGGCTGCATCTAAAATTAGACACAATTCCTGAGTTTAAGCACTATTCTAAAAACCACGCCTAACTTTAAGCCTGACTTATAGCTTTATTTTTTTGCACTGATTATATAGAATTCACTCCATTGTGGACTGCAGTAAAGCTATGTAGAACCAAGTTGATCTTGGATAAAGACTGTCAGTAGGAGGAAGTATCTTTTACACATGCTCTTCCAATGTAATTTAATTCATATATTTTGGAAGAGTTATGACAAAGAATCTCAGAGCTTTTACAGCTTCAATTAATCTCTCATATGCTGTAATCGTTTTATAAATCTGTCCCTCTACTTAGAATGGCTAATGCTTATATGAACAAAAACTGCTTGACATTTAGTGAATGTGGTTCTATATTTCATGGACTCTCATTGGAAAAGTGTCTTCATTATCCATTTAATTATTGGTGGAACTTGATTTGTATCATTCACAAGATTAAAATGGTTAAATCCAGTAAAATGTCAGAGTATGATTACTCTTTGAATATGGAACCTATAGATGCTTACTTGTCTAGAGAATGACCAGGAATGGTACATGTTTTGTTTTAAGTATATTGAGGGGCATAATTGAAAGAGGCACCCAAGTTTCCTGAGGATGACCTTGCAGGACGTCCAGAGCGAAGGGGCGTTCGATAATACTGTCGGGGATGCCCAAATCTTGACATTTAGGTCGTCCCTAGAGATGGTCATCCTTAGACTTGGTCGTTTCTGATTTTCAGCGATAATGGAAACTAAGGACGCCCATCTCAGAAATGACCAAATGCAAGCCCTTTGGTCGTAGTGCACTGGTCCCCCTGACATGTGTCACCACGCCTCTCTCCTGGACCGAGGTCGCCTCTTGCTCTGTCCTGCACGACTTCACAATCAAATTCAACACTCCTGGCTTGGTGAGATTTTCCTCAATAACACCAAAATAGGGTCCATTTCCCAACACAAACAGTTTATAAGTGCTGCAATTCTTCAAGTTCCTTTAAAAGGGGTTTTCAAATTACAGCTTCTCCTTTATAGCTCCGTACAGTCTCTCTGGAGCCAAAAGACACTGACTCCCTCTAGGCACTGCCTAGGGCAGCACCCTGCAAGTAACTAACCCCCCTCCCCCGCCTTTCCCACAGTCTCCTGTATCTAACTTGTTTTTCAGTCTTAGTATTTGAGGTAAGTTCACCCCCCTACCAAAGTTCAATGATTCCCACAGAATGCAGTTCTTCTGTAGATGAAGTCTTTTAAATACCATCATTCACTGTCACAAGCTCAAATCTTTTCCTTCACCTCTCATACATATGGAGGTTGAAGGGACCCCCTCCCTCTACCAGCCTTTAACACCTGGATTCCACCCACATGGGTCAGGTTTGAGCCGCAAGCATGACTACCAGCGGCAAGCTCCACTTCTGCAGTGAGCTTCACCGGGACGCCCCTGTTCAGACGTCCAGAGTTTCTGCTATCAAGCACTTCCTCCACTTCCCACCCCAGGCTAGAAAATAGGGCTGTTATAAACCCTTCAGCCTTTTTCCCTGTACCTGGGCCAGTGCAAAGATATCCATGGGTTCAACCACGGCTGCTTCTACCCCTTGGGACATCTCCTCCTCTCCTGCCTCTGGCTGCCAGTCCATCAGCTCTTCTTGTATATCCTCCAGCTGTTCCAAATCATCCTGATTAGCCTCTCTGGACCAGTCCACACCCTCCTCACCTGGAGCCTGGGACCTGTAGTTCTTACCCTCCTCCCTAATAGGATCTGGAGTTTTATAAAGAGGCTCTTGGGAACTGTAGTCTTCCTCCCTTTCAGAGGAAATAAGATGCTTGTATCTCTGAGAAGGGGTGGGCCATCTACCCCGAGGAACCTGAGACTTGTAGTTTAAGTTTTTAGAGGGATGTCTTCCCTTCCTGCTCCTTGCCCTGGCAACTTCCTCACCTATTATCCTGGAATCCTCACCCATGCCAGGACACCAACCAGGCACTCTAGGGGGCACTGCAGTGGACTTCATAAATTATGTGCATAGCTCCCTTACCTTGTATGCTGAGCCCCACAAAACCCACTACCCACAACTGTATGCCACTACCATAGCCCTTACGGGTAAAGGGGGCACCTAGATATGGATACAGTGGGTTTCTGGTGGGTATTGAAGGGCTCACATTTACCACCACAAGTGTAACAGGTAGGGGGGATGGGCCTGGGTCCGCCTGCCTGAAGTGCACTGCACCCACTAAAACTGCTCCAGGGAACTGCATACTGCTGTCATGGAGCTGGGTATGACATTTGAGGCAGGCAAAAAGTATTTAAAAAAATTTTTTTGAGGGTGGGAGGGGGTTAGTGACCACTGAGGGAGTAAGGGGAGGTCATCCCCGATTCCCTCCGATGATCATCTGGTCAGTTCGGGCACCTTTTGTGGCTTGGTCATAAGAAAAAAAGGACCAGGTAAAGTCGTCCAAGTGTTCGTCAGGGACACCCTTTTTTTTTCCATTATGGGTCAAGGACGCCCATGTGTTAGGCACGCCCAAGTCCTACCTTTGCTACACCTCCGACACGCCCCCAGGAACTTTGGTCATCCCCGAAACGGAAAGCAGTTGGGGACGTCCAAAATCGGCTTTTGATTATACCAATTTGGGCAACCCTGTGAGAAGGACACCCATCTTGCGATTTGTGTCGAAAGATGGGCGTCCGTCTCTTTCGAAAATAAGCCTGATAGTTTACTTTTATCTTTTTTTGCAAAAATTAATAAAATGATTTGAATTGAAAAAAAATCCCCAAGGAGCTAAAAAGATAATGAACAAAATTGGGCTGAGTATTGAGACCTGTGGAACACCAAAGGAAAGGCTATATAAAGCTGAGCTTAAATCTGAAAGGTCCTATGTTCCAACTATGATTGGAACCAATGAAATAGTTCCACAGCATCTAAGATCAGAAAATCTCTGTAGCAATAACATGTGATTCACCAAATCAAAGGCCAAAGTCATTTCCAGTGATATAAGAAAGCTACTGAGCTTAACAATGGCATCAAAAGGAACCAAATGTTAGACGAACTTTCGCAAGGGCTTCAGTCTGCTTCAAAGTAGAAGGCTAAGGGGTCCTTTTACTAAGGTGCACTGAAAATGGCTTGCGGTAGTGTAGGTGTGGGTTTTGGACATGCCAATCCATTTTTCAGTGCGCCTGTAAAAAAGCCCTTTTTAAAAAAAAGTTTTGCTAAAAATGTACGTGCTGCAAAATCAAAATTGCCGTGCGTCCATTTTGGGTATGCAACCTTACCGCCAGCCATCGACCTAGTGGTAAAGTCTCACGCAGTAACCGGGTGGTAATGAGCTACGCTCGCCAAATGCCAGTTGGCGTGCATCCGATACATGGGTTCGAAAATAAAAATTATTTTTCGGCTGTGTGTATCTGACGCGTGCCAAAATGAAATTACTGCAGAGCCACGTGGTAGCTGGCAGTAACTCCATTTTGGTGCACGTTGGGCATGCGTGTAGAGCCTTATGTGACTTAGTAAAAGAGCCCCTAAGGCTCTTTTGCAGTTCCAGCTCTGAAAAGATCCATTCATCTCTGAGGTGATATGAGCTGAGAAAAAAAGCACAAGAAAGATGATTGACTGGTTAAAGTGAAATGCTAACACTACCTGACGCAGGAATTTAAAGTATCTGCACAGAATTATCCTGTTATGGAAAAATGTTGCGGTTGATATGCTGCCAGAGTGGTGAAAGGTTTTTTAACTGGCAGTGGCATTATTCCTGGATATTCAATGTCAGGCCATGTCCGAAGCACCGGCATTGAAAATCCAGGCTTATGCTACCGCCTATATCTTAAGCAGTTAAGTGCGATATTCAAGATAGGACTGACTTTATGCAGTCTGATTTAACTGCTAAACTTAAGTGGTTAAGTGCTGAATATCTGTATTTAACTGCATAAGTGCTGACTTCACCCCAGACCAGACCTCCCTCAGAATAGCAGGCTTTGAGTTTAGCAGTCTGTGGAGATATTCCATGGCACTAACTGGTTAAGTGCCGCTGAATATCAGTTGATAGTCCTGAACAAGCAATTTAAACAGTCAGGAGCCGTTTCTTGCCAGTTAAATCTCTTTGCATATTGACCCCTATGAATAACATGCATACGTCTGTAGAATGGTTGTATGCTGAAATGGCCATTATCAAAAATACGATATTGCAGGTCAGGTACTTCAGTTCACAGGAGTACGATAGCAAGTGACTTGATGGAGGCTACAATAGAAGTAAACCCTGCATAAATCTAACAACTGTAAGACTGTACAGAGAAGGCTTTACCTTCTACACAAAGGTGATAAGTGCCAGTTGCCCTAAGGTGAACCCTAGTGGAGTTAGCTTCTAAACTGGACTCTGGTGGATATAGAATGTGATCAACCAGGATTTTGCATGAGACAGAAGAATAGATATAAGACCCTTCCCTCACACCAGATCGCACATTTCTTCCATTGGCAGAACCAGCCTCCAAATCAGTTGTTAAGAGAACCTGCTATGCAGACAGCACCTCAGCTCCTTCTTCGGGCAGCAGTGGGCCTTTACTGTAGCGGCAGAGAGCTCCATTGAGAATAACAGGGAAGAAATTACCAGTTGGGGTAGCCTCTGCTGACCAGTCAGGCCCAAATGTGCAGAGACTCTTTTCAGAGGATACAGTAGACTCTGAATCAGAGTCATCGGATTCACTAGCGGACACCCCGAGTGGGGGTCAAGCTGACTGTGTGATGGGGAGCCTGGTGCAGGCTGAGCCCTTGGCCATCACTGCACAACTGGATACTTGCCTTTGGGTTGGTCCGCAGTTGTTTTGGGCCGGTAGGGCCAATAAATTTCCTGACCGATCTGCTCTATTTCTCTGTGGAGGGAGCATCATAGGATTGTTAATATTGTTTAGTTGTATTATCCACAGTATGGGTCGATGGGTGGTAGGTGATGAGGCTCATGGGTGTGTGTGTGGTCCACTCCACTAGAGGTGGGAGACCTTTGAAAATAATGTGTAAGTCAATACAGGTGGATGGGGGGGGGGGGGGTTTGGGGAGGGAGAGGTTTTGAGGGGGAGGGGAGGGATTGGGAGAGTCAGGGATGGAGGAAGGGGGGAGGTTTGATGCAGCTGCCCTGTTGTGGGATCCAGGTATGGGATTTCTTCACTGGCTTTTACATACAGATCTGTTTTCACGAGGGATGACTGGTACAGGTTTCTATCTTAGAGTGTGGCCTTCCTTGGAGATGCATATCTTAATGGAGGACTCGAGATGGCCATCCAGGTTTAGTTGAAAATATTATGGTGGGGGTTAGATTTAAAGTAGCCAACTGGAATGTTGGTGGCTTGAACAATCCGATAAAAAGGAAATGAGTGTTGCAACAGCTTAAAGTAGAAGGGGTGGACATTGCACGCCTTCAAGAGACTAAATAAAGTCCAGAGGAATTGGTGAAATTGAAAAGGGGTGCATGGGGAGAGGTGTTTTATTCCTCAGGGGGGACAAAAAAAAGAAAGGGGTGACCATCCTGATTCAGAAATTGCTATCCTACAACACTCATACAGATGAGGAGGGCCAAATATTTTGACTACGGGGTACGATAGATGACTTGGATATTGCACTTTTGAATTGGCATTGAGGAGCAAATCTATAATACAGGTGCTGCCATTTAAATGCACATTATTGCCTGGGTTCTATACATAGTGGCCAGATTTGCACACCCATATATGGGCATTTGCCCATGATGCATGTGCAAATTAATTGAGTATCGAGCCCTTAACTACTTACAATTGGGTGCTAACAACCAATGATTGAAGTGACTTGGCACCAGTTAGGATTTGCATGTGCTTCTGGCTGCATGCTATTCTGGAATGCTGGGCACCTAAATCCTATAACACATAACTCAAAAGGGGCCATGGGCATGTCAAGGGCATTCCAAAAAGTTGCACAGTTAGTTACAGAATACTGCCTCAGCACCCCTAACTTGGGATCCAACATTTACATCAGGTTTTAGCAGGCATAAGTCTGGCACCTACAGTCAGATGCAGCAATCAGTACTAAGCATTATTCTATAAAGCGAAAGCAAATGATTTTCTTCAGCGCCATTTATAGAACTCTCCTATGTGCATACATGTTTAGAATACTAACATATATACACGTAAATGCACACAAGGGAGTGGAGGAGTAGCCTAATGGTTAGTGCAGCAGACCTTGATCCAGGCAGCCTTGGTTCAATTCCCACTGCAGCTCCTTTTGACCTTGGGCAAGTCACTTAACCCTTCATTGCCCCAGGAACAAATACTTAAGATTGTGAGCCCTCTAGGGACAGAGAGAGTACCTGAATATAATGTGTACAGCACTGCATACATCTAGTAGCTCTAGGGGTATGTCCCTGTGTCTCCCTTGCTGGTCTTGGCCTATACAAGCCTATGACATCTTGTTACTAGAAGATGGCTGCTGCAAACCTCTGACCTGCATATCTCTGTGTCAGAGTGAGCTTCAGTTTGTGGAAAATCACTGACAGGCTTGCTGAAGCCAAGGACACTCTGTGCTCCAATTATTCCCCTTCTATCTCGGAGATGATGAGAAGGGAGGCATGCATAGCACCAGAAGTTACCATTTCCAAGGTCACAAAGAGAAAAACAAGAACTCTTCTTGCCATGCACAGGATGGTACAAGAGGATAATTGGTATCACCTGACCGAGAAGGCGCTGGAAGAGCGGGGAAGAGTTGGGGAGTTAGTGAGTCGGAATCCTTGGAAGAAGGTGGAGGTGGAAAGAAGACCAGTGACCTAAGAAGGTCCACCAACTGATGAACTGTGTATCTGGAAGAGTACCGTGTGATTCAGCTACCTACAAGGTGTGACCTGTGCCTTTGCTGACTGCTGCAGAGTGCCTGTCGTGGCTCTGATGAAGACTCGCTGATATCTCAGCTTGAGTCTGGGAGGTAACCTGTGCTACTCCTGAGAGGCGTCCCCGTCCCCGGAGGTCAGCCTGCCTGGTGAGAGACAGTGATCTATCTCCTATTAGTCTGGGTTAGCGAGTGGTGATTACCTGAGCATAAGGCTGGTGTTAGTCATAACCTTGGTCGGGAAAGAAGCTGCTAATTACCATACTACCTCGTAACATAGTTATTGCATTCTAATCAGTTGTGCAAGTTTACCTAGCAACCAGTAAGAAATGTGTGTAGTGTGAGAATACAGTTGTAAGAATTACTGCCAGTATTTTTGTTCAGCCAAAGCTTTGCCAAATCTCTATTTTGTATATCGTTTTTTATATTATCCATAATAAAGCTAATATATATCTCAGCCTGATTTCTCAGCTCTCTCTCTGACCGAAATAGTGGCATGTAGGGCCATAGCCAAGGTTTTCCCCCTTCCCCTAGACAGAGAACAGAATATTTGGCTTGCGGATAGTTCTGTTGGGGAAACCTTGTTTCAGGTAATTTATTATCTTGGAAATCCGCCTACATAGCGTTATAGAAATGACCAATAGTAGTAGTACAAGCACGTTTATTTATTTATTTGTTACATTTGTATCCCACATTTTCCCACCTATTTGCAGGCTCAATGTGACTTACATAGCGCCGTGGGGCGAAAGCCTCCTCCGGTAAAGAAACAAATATAGAGTGATGCTATTTTAAATGAAATAGATATGTACAGACACATTAGGGAAACATAGAGAAGGAGGTTATATAAAGTTCATTAAGTTCATTATGATAGTGTGCCACCTAAACGCTATTCTGTACCAATACACCTTTTCCCAGCATCCAAAATAGAAGCAACAAGGTTGATAAAAACTCTGTTTCAGCACTGTGATTTGGCCTAAACCCATTAAGGAAGCACAGCTGACTTAACCCTTTAGTGTCCAATGTTCCCATCAATCTGTTCCCATAAGGCTTATTACGGGAACATTGGACACTAAAGGGTTTTTAAGAATGAATCTATTTTCAGTTCACATGCCTGTAAATGAGGGGTTTTCAACTCAGGAGACACCTGACCAGTCAGGTTTTCAGGATACCTTTTACAAAGGCGTGCTAGCATTTTTAGTGCGCATTAAATGTTAGATTTCTATGGGTGTCTCTAGTGTTTAGCACATGCTAATTATTAGCACGTGCTAAAAATGCTAGCACCCCTTTGTAAAAGGACCCCTGAGTTTGCCAATCTGAAGTGAACCTGGTTAAAATAGTATAGTTCACTGATGCAGACTGAAGTTGAAACATGACAGCATGTTGGACGTGCCTGTGATGATGGAGAAATTTCTGGGAGTTTGAGAATAAGACTACTTCTAATGGAGTTAGTGGAATTTCACTGTATCTGAATATACTGTATAAGCCACCTGCTAGTCTGAAGGTTATTGAAGTGGTATACATTCAGGTACAGTAGGTACTTTTCTGTTCCTGGACAGCTCACAATTACCAAAAAAAAAAAGTTAAGTCGGGCTTTGAACCTGGGTCCCTTGGTTCACAGTCCACTAGGTTACCCCACTGCTCTGCATGGATATGTGTGTGGCTATTTTCTAAGAAAGTTGCCATACTGATGTCTATGTCCCTAGTTTCTTGCCATTCATAATTTGGATGTTCCAATGGTTGTTCGTGCTGGACATCTACAGCACACGGACATCCATCTCACATATTTACAAAAAGGAAATCTTAACATAGTTCCTGTTTGAAAATACCTGTGAGATGGATGTCTGCTTTGGATGGGATGACCTGGATGTCCCTATTCTGACTTCAACATCCTTTTGAAAATGCCCTCTTCTCTGTTGGGGGATATTTTAACATCAACATTTTTTCAGTGACCTTTAAAGATATCTCAGTCCAAACCATGTTCTCTTGACTCTTTTCCTTAAATTAGTGTATAAAAGCTGTAGCCTAGTGGTTAGTGCAGTGGACTTTGATCCTGGGGAACTGAGTTCAATTCTCACTGCAGCTCCTTGTGACTCTGGGCAAGTTACTTAACCCTCCATTGCCCCTGGTACAAAATAAGTACCTGAATATATGTAAACCACTTTGAATGTAGTTGCAAAAAAAAAACAAAAACTTCAGAAAGACAGTATATCAAGTCCCATTTTCCCTTTCCAAATGTTAGCATTTTAAGGCAAGACTTACTATTTTAGGTGGGCCTATCCAAGAGCAGCGAAGACTGAGAGGTAAGAGCTGAGGCTGCACTTGTCCCGGTGTGACTTCATCACTGATTTCTCTGGAGACCTTTAGCATAGAAGCCAACTTTTCAAAATAATTGGGGGTGCTAAACCTAATGGAAAGAGCCCTTCCTGGACTTCAGGTCACTGAGAGAAGGGTTGCTGAATTTCTGTAACATAACTCTTAAGTACATAAGTAATGCCACGCTGGGAAAAGACCAAGGGTCCTCGAGCCCAGCATCCTGTCCAGAACAGCGGCCAATCCAGGCCAAGGGCACCTGGTGAGCTTCCCAAACGAACAAACATTCTATACATGTTATTCCTGGAATTGTGGATTTTTCCCAAGTCCATTTAGTAGTGGCTTATGGACTTGTCCTTTAGGAAACCGTCTAACCCAAAAGATAAACGGTTGTTTATCTTTTGGTTATTTCTGCTCCCTAAGGGGTCCTTTTACAAAGCCATGGTAAAAAGTGGCCTGCAGTAATTTGGGTATGTCTTTTAGGCGCATGCTGGGCCACTTTTTTCTGCGGCTGGGAAAAAAGGCTGTTTTTTAATGGGCTAGGAAATAGGCCTGCACTAATATTAAAACTAGCACACACCTATTTATGGCCTGAGCCCTTACCACCACCCAAGTGAACAGACAGTGACATCTATCTGTGCAATAACAAGGGAACTGTGGAAGGTGCATTTACCTCTCGTGCTAGATTTAAGGGATACAGTGTTAGAGGACATCCATTTGTAAGACTACTGAAGCAGGCCATTGTGGCTGAAACACATCTAACCTTATCCTTTTTTGGTGTCACCTTTGCTGTGTTTGCCATTAATACCAAAACCAGGATATTTGGCCAACTTACCCCAGTGATAAAAATAGCCTTAGCACACAAGAATGACCCACATAAGGCTGCTATTTGGTAAAAGGGCCCCAAAGTGACCTGTGAACTGCTAGTGCCAGTAGCCTGATTAACATGGAGCCAATCCTTTTGATACAGGCTCCCCATTCCCCAAAATGTTACCCAATTCTTAACAAAGCTAAAGCCTTCTTCCCTGCACCATTGTGTCACCTGTGCATTGAACATAGACAACCCCCCCCCCCCCCCCCCCGATACTCAAAGCTATTTAGCCGGCCAGACATGGCCGCTGACCAGATAAATAGCATATCGGTGCCTAACTGCCAATATTCCGTTATCTCTGCAGAATATTGCCAGGTAGTGCCTAGTGCATAACCAGCTATATCGCGTGACTTATCCAGTAAGGCACCGAAATTCAGCACCTAGCCAGACAAGTTTAGCAGTCAAATAGGACTGCATAACTATCTGTCCTATCTTTAACCACTAAAAGGTTAACTGGTTAGCACTGAATATCATCATAGCTGGTTAACATTTTAGCGGTTAAAAATCCCCTGGATATTCAACGCCGGGCACTGAAAACAGCCTGGCATTGAATATCTAGGTTTAACACTGGTGGCGGACAGCAAAAGCACTGCCCACAGCCAGCTGAATATCGGGTCCCTAGTGCTCAGCCTGTCTCTGGGGTCCTGTGCATGGAATTTATTTATTTTATTATTTATTTATTAGGATTTATTTACCGCCTTTTTGAAGGAATTCACTCAAGGCGGTGTACAGTAAGAATAGATCAAACATGAGCAATAGGCAATTAGAGCAGTAAAAATATTCAAACAACAATACAAAGTATGGCATGGTATACTACTTGCAATGACAACATAATATGTACTGGAACATTATAATTGGTAGTGAAGGGTAAGGCAAAGTTGTAACATATAGATGAGTAAGAAAGTAGGAAGAATTAGAAAGTGAGGTGATTGATTTGAAGAAAGTTGCACGTGAGGTCAGAGAGATGGTTACATATTATCTCAGCTAGGGTAGGAGTGGATAAACATGTCCCGCTGCAGTATGTGCAGTCCGAGTCAATCCTTGTGTGTGTGAGTGAGACTAACAAGTTAGTTACTTCTTCCATTCCAGCTTTCACCTGCTTCCTGAAGTAGAGGTAGTCTTGTGTTAAGTAGAGCCTTTCCGGCAATAAATTCCAGAGTGTGAGGGCTACTCTGGAGAAGGCTCGCTTGCGGGTATCACATCATGTAATGTCTTTTGGAGAGGGTGTTTTCTAACAACTGCAGAATTTGTATGGTTTTTTTTGAATGAATACAACTTTTTTGCAGAATCTCTTTCCTGATTATGTATATAAACTAGAACAGAAAGAGTTTGTGAAAACTGATGCATGATATATTTATCACATTAAAGGATATTGTATAGGAATGATTAAAAAAAACATTTTGATGAGCTCATTATGTACAAAACTGCAATGAAAATGCACAAAATTTTCCAAAGCAATGCAATAGTTCTATTTGCAAACTGTATGTAGACCAGAAAGCTTAACTTGAATAAAATACGGTGAAAACATTTTTATACTTATAGTTTATCATTTATTACATTTCTTACACTGTATCAATTTGCCATGCAAGTCAGAACAGTTTACAATTAAAAAGTCATAGTCAGAAAAAAACCCCATAAAATCATAGGACAGATATCATCCATACACATTCATACAAGATGCATAAAACATAACACAAATCAAGCAAACCATTCATTGAAAGTAAAAATATTAAGTTTTCAGATTTCTGGTAGTCAAACACTCTTTCTTTATATTACGCGTTGTAGAGGCCCAGTAACAGTGGTCAGAGATTCAAAATCAGCAGGTACAGAATGCTAACTGGAAAAAAGAACTTTTGAGTATAGAACGAAAAAGGGTGTTAAGACTTTTCCAACCGAATTGATTGGGGAAGCGAGTTCCATAAAGCTGGTGCCAAGAAATAAGCTGAGTTTCTAGTTGAGTCCCATCTGGCTTTATAAGGAGTAGGTATGACCAGTCTATTATCCATTAAAGAACGCAAAGTACGGGCTGGGGTATAAGGAATAACCAGGGAAGCCAAATAGGTAAAAGTACGTGTGCATAAAGCTTTATGTGTTAAAGTGAGAATTTTAAACTTTATCCTGTATTCTATAGAGAGCCAGCGTAGTTTTTGAAGAAGAGGAGAGGCTCTATCATATCTCGAAGCCCGACAAATAATTTGAGCAGCGGTATTCTCTAGAGTTTCTAGTTGCTTTAAATTCTATCTGGCCAATATTTAGTGTTAGTTAACTGGCCAGGAACGGCTCCTGGTTGGTTAAATAGTACTTAACCGGCAAAGCACTAACATTTAGCACAAGATAGCCGGCTATCTCCATTAAATATTAGTGCTTAGTGCATAGGACTAGATTCTATATACCATGCCTAAAAATTCAGCGCCAAAATGAAATTCGCATAAGCACATTCTAAAAAGTACACCTTAATTTAGGTGTACTTTATACAATAAGCCTAAATTTCTGTGTGATTTATAGAATACACTGAGTGCCCGACCACATGATTACATTTATTTGTGGGCAGTTATGCCAAGTAAAACTTGGTATAAATGCCAACGCCTAAATTATGTGCGGACTAGGTGTATTCTATAGCATCACACTTAGATTTTAGAAACGCCCATGACCCGTCCATTCCACGCCCATGGCCGTGCTTAGAATTTACGTGCAACATGTTATAAAATACACTTAGACATTTCTGCATGTGAATTCTAATTAATGCCAATTAGTGTCAATAATTTCTTGTTAATTGGCAATTATCAGCACTGATTGGCTTGTTAACCAATTAGGTTATTTGCATTGTTATGGAATACGCTTCAATTTCTGCACAGAAATCTCGGTGTGATATATAGAATCCGTGGGATAGTGGCTAGCTGCGAATGATCAGTGCATCACTAGCTAAGGTTAGCAGCCTAATAGGACTGCCCATATAGCAGCCCCATCTTTGGCCACTATAAACTGGCCAGCGCTGAATATTAACAAAGTAGTAAATTTAAAACAATCTTAGAAGAAGGTTTCTTCACTCAACATGTAATTAAACTCTGCAATTTGTTGCCAGAGAAATGTGGTAAAGGCGGTTAGCTTAGCGGGGTTTAAAAAAAAGGTTTGGATGGCTTCCTAAAGGAAAAGTCTATAGACCATTATTAAAATGGACTTGGGGAAAATTCACTGCTTATTTCTTGGATAAGCAGCATAAAATGTATTGTACTTTTTTGGGATCTTGCCAGGTATTTGTGACCTG
Organism: Microcaecilia unicolor; assembly: GCF_901765095.1. Taxonomy (NCBI): domain Eukaryota; kingdom Metazoa; phylum Chordata; class Amphibia; order Gymnophiona; family Siphonopidae; genus Microcaecilia; species Microcaecilia unicolor. The sequence goes on from NC_044032.1 coordinate 118,531,410, forward strand.
GATTGGCCACTGTTGGAAACAGGATACTGGGCTTGATGGACCTTTGGTCTGTCCCAGTATGGCAATACTTATGTAGTTTAAACTAGCTGAACAAAATAGATATTCAATGCCGGTCACCAGAAACTGCCCGGCATTGAGTATCCGAGTTCAGTGCCGATTGCAGGACTTAGCCAGCCTGTATTCTGTGGTCTGAATGTTGGCTGGTATGTGATTAAAGAAATGTTTATTATATGTACTTAAATTCTAATGAGAGAAAATGGTAAATTTGCATAAAATTGAAGAGCATGGAGAAACGACAAGCGGCTGTTTGATTTTTCTTTACCCTGTTCCATCTCATCAATAAAATATACTAACCACTGCTGTTTCTTATTATGTTAAGTGGAGGTTGCATTAGTTTTCTTGAATAGAGACATATAAAGATTCTTGATTTGAAACAGCTATGTAAATGGTTAATGGGGTGTGTGTGTGTGTGTGTGTTTGTGTATGTGTGCCTGTGTTTGCTTTTCTTGCTATCAAGCTGTTGTAGGCCAATTACAATCTTTTAGTCTCAAATACGTCACACCTTTTCAACAATTTTCAGCAAATTATTCTAGTAATTTACAGCTGTATTGTGATAAATCTTGTACTAACATCCTACCGAAGTTTTATTACAGCCATCTTAGCAGGAGACTGATTAATTTAAATAAATGTTTTGAAAAAGTGCATATTAGTAATTAGCAATTATGCTCGAAATCTGCCATTTCATGTTTTGCTATTGCTTATATCTGCAGTACACTGGTAGTCATCTAAATACTTTCTTTCTTTTCTTTTTTTTTAATTCAATTAACAATATATTCACAAGACAAACTCTTGGTTCAAGAAAATCAGCAAAGTAACAAGTAAGAAAAGTAGGCTCACATAAAAACTAATAATAGCTTCCTTAGACCACAATTAATCAGGGAGAGGGACTAACGATAAGTAGGAGATACTTAAGCACCAATAAAGAATTAGCACATCAAATAAAAATCAAAGTAAAGTCTTAGCATGAAATCCCATACATATTTAACATTATATTTCAAATAATTTAGGTAATCTTTTTCAAATCCAAAAAGGTCTTCAATTGCCCAGGGGCATAAAAACATATTGGATCAGGCATTTACAAGGATAAGCCAACAAGAAGGTCACTCCAAGGTTCAAAGTTTCCTGTCTCATTGACAAGGATTTTTCTCCATTCTTAGGTTGTTTTAGTAACATCAGACTACATTCAGATTTTTTGTTCACCAATGGACAACGCTTAATATAAATGTGAATGATTAAAATAAATTCTTAGAATCGCATTTAAGTCTTGCTCAAACACACAAAAAAAAAAAAAACAAGCAACATATAGCCCTCTCAGTAGTATCTTTAATAGATTGTTCCAATATAGCAGATATATTATTCACATCAATATTCGTCTCTCCCCTACTATCTCCTTCCCTTTTCCCATGGAAATTCTTAGTTGGCAAATAATAAATCTTACTAACAGGGGTATAGAGTCCAGAGGCATTTTCAAAGTTTCCATCAAGTATCTCTTAAACAAATCCAAAGCTAAGATCCCAGGGGTTTTAGGAAAGTTCTAGAAGCAGAGGTTTAAACACCTATTTAAATTTTCTATCTGCTCAGTCTTTCTATGGAGGACTAATTTATCTTCAACTGAGATTGTCTTGAACCCTTGGAGCTGTTTCACATCTTTATGGACTTGTTTGACCTGACCAGAGAGATCTTTAACTGACTCAACCATAGGCACCTAGTATAAGAGACTTGGGGAGCCGCAGCAGGATGGATCAGCTGTTTCTTTCTCTCTGACTCTGAGAGTAGACCAGTCTTGACTCTTCTTTGCAGACAGTGCTGCTGCTGGCTCGCCATCATGCTGAGCGCCATGTCCAGTTCCGCTTGCAACTCGGTCTCTCACCGTCACCGAGCGCCGCGTCCCAGGCTCCTCCTTCTCCTCTTTTTGCCTCCACTCCACACCGCCGGCGCCGATCCACCTTAAACCGGCTTCATTCGGTTCGGGCTCGCAATGTCACCGATCGCATCATCATGATGTGCTTCTTGCCTCACAGGCTCAGCCAGTCAGAGTCAGCATTCCCTAGAGAGCTTCCGTCCCATCACTTCCTGTTCCACATAGGCGGGAAAGCGTGAGAGGGGCCATCATCACTGTGACTGAAGGCTGGTTAAGAGTGTCTGAGGTGTTCCCAGACCCAGAAATTGTGGCACACAGTGCAGCGCACGTTGGATTTCAGGAGGAGAGAGGTAGGTAGGTGCTGCTGACTCTGAAGGTTTTATTTTAAAATTGTTTTTATTCAAGAGATAAGTATGAACATTATTTGTAATACAGTTACAATTCTTTTCTGTTTAACCCATTAAACCGAACCCCCCTTTTCTTAATCTTCCCCCTTCCCCCTTTCCCCCTCCCCTCCCCCCAAGTTGACTCTGAAGGTTTTAAGTCAAAATAAAAAAATAAATATTTTGTTTCATGCAGATCTCTTTTGTTTAAACATAACTAAATGGGCTATAAGCCCCTAATGCATATCTAATATCTACAATTAATAAAAGGTGTTAATTGTAACTTTTATTTTTACTTATTTTTTTCTGTGTCAGACAGTTATGGATGTAAGCCCTACCCCCGACCCCACCCCGTTTAGCCTCCCCAAACAGTTGGGCCACCAACCGCCTATGGACTCAACAGTCTTAGAAAGATCTTCAAACTTAGTAACTAAAGCTGTTACCTCTCCTAATGATTTTGCAAGTGTTGAGTTCTCTGGAGTATTGACCAAATATTCACCAAAGTCACCTCCGTGGGTGCAGCAGAGTCTCATCCCCTAGCATACCTCAAAACGATGTGCAACGCTTGATGAAAACCTCACCCGCAGCACTTCCAGCAGCTTGCAGGCGCCTACTTAATGTCGTAGAAGATGTTGGACACGGAGCAGTGTAGGAAATACTACTACTTATAATTTCTATATTGTTACTAGACATAATCAGCACTGTACACTGAGCATGGCAGAGCTTAAAATCTAATCAAAACAGACAAACAGGAAAAATAAGAATAAGGGAAATGCTTAAGGTAGGAATTATAAAACAGACATGGGTACTGAACAAGTGAATAGGAGGTAGGAATTAAAAGCAGCCTCAAAAAGGTGGGATTTTAGCTAGATTTGAAGATGGCCAGAGCTGGAGCTTGATGTACTGATTCATGAAGTCTGTTCTAGGCATATGGTGCAGTAAGATAAAAGGAAAGGAGTCTGGAGTTTGCAGTGGAGGTGACGGGTACAGATAAGAGAGAGTTCCCTGATGAACAGAGTTTCTGAGGAGGAGTGTAGGGAGAGATAAGAGCAGAGAGATACTGAGGAGCTGCAGAGTGAATGCACTTGTAAGTCAATAAGAGGAATCTGAATTGTATACAGAAACAGAGAAAGCCAATGATGAACATAGCGACACTGGCAGAATATGGGTTGTGCAGCAGAGTTTTGAACAGATTGAAGGGGAGAGAGATGGCTTAGTGGGAGACTGTGAGAAACAAGCTGCAGTAGTCTAAGCGAGAGGTATAAGAGTATGGATAAAGGTTTTGGTAGTATGCTCAGAAAGGAAGGGACAAATTTTGGTGATGTTATAGCAGAAGAAATGGCATGTTGGATATGTGTAGAGAAAGAGAGGAGTCAAAGATGACCCCGAGGTTATGAGCTGATGAGACCAGGAGGGACAGAGTGTTATCCACAAAGTTAGAGAATGGGGAAGAAGAGTGGTGGGTTTAGGGGGAAAGATAAGAAGCTCAGTCATGGTCATGTTTAGTTTCAGATGGCGGTGTGACATCCAGGCAGCAATGTCAGACATTCAGGCTGAGATTTAAGCCTGGATTCCTGCTGAAATTTCTGGGTTGTAGAGGTAGATCTGGGAGTCATCAGCATAAAGGTGATATTGAAAACCATGGAAGGAGATTAGAGCACCAAGGGAAGAAGTATAGATGAAGAAGCCCTGAGGTACATCAACTGACAGTGGGATAGAAGTGGAGGCGAATCCACCAGAGCATACACTAAAAGTGTGATGGGAGAGAGAAGAAGAAAACTGAGAAAGAACAGAACACTGAAATCCAAGTGAGGACAGCATATCAAGGAGTAGGTGGTGATCAACAGTGTCAAAAGCAGCAGATAGATTGAGAAGGATGAGGATAGAATAGCGACCTTTGGATCTGGCCAGGAACAGAGTATTGGAGACTTTAGCAAAGGTTGCTTCAGTTGACTGTAGAGGGCGAAAGCCAGATTGAAGTGGGTCAAGAAAAACCTGAGATGAAAGAAAGTCAAGACAACAGAATTGAACAGCATGTTCAAGTATCTTGGATAAGGTAGGGTCCAATGAAGGTTTTTTTGAGGAGAGGAGTAACTATGGCATGTTTGAAGGCATCAGGAATAGTTGCAGTGGAAAGTGAAAGATTGAGGATATGACAGATAGAAGGGATGACAGTAGGAGAGATAGTGCTAAGTAAATGGGTGGGAATAGGATCAGAGAAACAGATAATCAGATTGGAGGAGGATAGAAAATGTGCAGTTTCCTCTTCAGTGCTTTCAAAAAAGGAAGAAAAGGAGGCAAGGGTTGAAGGAGGGTTGATAGAATGGACTGGGAAAGGAGAGGTGGAGGTGAATAGGTTGAGAACTCAAGGTTAATCTTGTGAACCTTATCATGAAATATTCAGCCATAGTCTGGGAAGAACGTGAAGGAGGGTTTGGAGGTGGAGGCACTTTAAGGAGAGAGTTCAGTGTGGCAAAGAAATGTTGAGGGTTTGCGCCAAGAGAATTTGTGAAGTGGATGTACATAAGTACATAAGTAGTGCCATACTGGGAAAGAACAAAGGTCCATCTAGCCCAGCATCCTGTCACCGACAGTGGCCAATCCAGGTCAAGGGCACCTGGCACGCTCCCCAAACGTAAAAACATTCCAGACAAGTTATACCTAAAAATGCGGAATTTTTCCAAGTCCATTTAATAGCGGTCTATGGACTTGTCCTTTAGGAATCTATCTAACCCCTTTTTAAACTCCGTCAAGCTAACCGCCCGTACCACGTTCTCCGGCAACGAATTCCAGAGTCTAATTACACGTTGGGTGAAGAAAAATTTTCTCCGATTCGTTTTAAATTTACCACACTGTAGCTTCAACTCATGCCCTCTAGTCCTAGTATTTTTGGATAGCGTGAACAGTCGCTTCACATCCACCCGATCCATTCCACTCATTATTTTATACACTTCTATCATATCTCCCCTCAGCCGTCTCTTCTCCAAGCTGAAAAGCCCTAGCCTTCTCAGCCTCTCTTCATAGGAAAGTCGTCCCATCCCCACTATCATTTTCGTCGCCCTTCGCTGTACCTTTTCCAATTCTACTATATCTTTTTTGAGATACGGAGACCAGTACTGAACACAATACTCCAGGTGCGGTCGCACCATGGAGCGATACAACGGCATTATAACATCCGCACACCTGGACTCCATACCCTTCCTAATAACACCCAACATTCTATTCGCTTTCCTAGCCGCAGCAGCACACTGAGCAGAAGACACCCAGATCCCTTTCTTGATCCGTAACTCCTAACGTGGAACCTTGCAAGACGTAGCTATAATTCGGGTTCCTCTTACCCACATGCATCACTTTGCACTTGTCAACATTGAACTTCATCTGCCACTTGCACGCCCATTCTCCCAGTCTCGCAAGATGTAGTAGTCTTGTTTGGCAAGTGAAAGAACTGACTGGAAGGAGGTCAGTAAGAATTTGAAATATATGAAGCCAGCATGGACACGGGATTTCAGTCAAATGCATTCAGCTGATCGGGCACAGGAACGTAGGTAGCAGATTCTAGAGGTCAGCCAAGGCTCAGGTTTGGTACAGCTTACAGAACAGGGAATGGGAAGAGCAAGGGTATCCAGAGCAGAGGAAAGAATAGTATTATAGAAAGAGACAGTCTGATTGACAGACTTGGATAACATAGTGGTTGAGAAGAGGGATGAAACACTGGTGAAGAGAGTGCAAGAGTCAATAGCTTGAAGATTCCTAAATGTATAGGTGGAGATTGAATGGGACTATGGGGGAGAGGGGCATTTAAGTGTGAAGGTTATCAGGTGATGGTCAGAGAAGGGAAGAGCTGAGGTGCAGAAACTGGAGCGTGAGCATTGGAAAAGAAGACAAGATCAAGACAGTGACCATTCTGGTGAGTAAGAGTAGTGGAGCATAGTGGAACAGGGCTGGTCTTAGCAATTGTGGTGCCCTATGCAGACCAGTTTGGTGGGGCCCCCCTGGCCTCTTGCCTAGCCCCACCCCTGCCTAGCTCCGCCCCCTGCCTAACCGAATCCCCACCCCCTGCCTAGCTCCGCCCCCTGCCTAGCCGAATCCCTGATGACAAGAAGTTTTTTTTTTAAATTTATGATCTCAGGTGAGTCCTCCTTTCCATAAAACATATTGTATTAAGTTATGTCCAATAAAAAAGGTATCATCTTATTTTCTTTTCCATGTTTTGCTTTATTTCTATTGATTACCTTTAAAAGTGGACTAACACAGCTACCACACCTCTCTACATAAAACATATTAAAACAACCAAAACAACATATAAAACAGGCTTTTGGGTATCAAGCAAGCTCAACTCCTGATTCAGGGCAAAAGGTTCCATTTTATGTTTTATTGGAACAAAACATTTTACAGCATGAGCAAGCACTTTGTTGTTTTTATAAGACAGTTTTGTTTTTTGTTTTTTAACTTGGGGCTTCGGACATGTAAAAACTTATATTCCAAAAAAAATGTATTAAATCAGAGACATTTTGAGTGCAGTATAGTAAGTTCTCGCAGACGTTCGAATCACTACTGCCAGGAATCATAATTTCACCAATTATCCTTCTTTTAACAGGAAAGCTACTCATTCAAATAAAAATGACTGTTTTATTTCACTAAATTCTAATTTTATTATATGTGATTAGCAATAAAAGAATCCTTCAGTAATCCTACAACAATCTTAAGATGAAATCTTTTATTCAGGAACATATTGTTCCTGAAAGGAGACACCCGAGTAAGACCAAAGGCACTACGAGAGCAAAAAAAAAAAAAAGGCAAATATATATTTTAGAGTTTAGCAAGAGGTCCTTTCACCGAAGTTCTGAGTCAGACCCCTCACAGTTAAGAAGCTTCACAACCAAATCGGTTTGGTGTGGAGGAACAGAAACAGAGAGGAAGCTGCATGACATTTCTGAGGCGGAAAACAAAAGAACCATACAGGGTGAGATTGCAAAAACTTGAGAGTTACTCCCGGCATCCGGCCATTCAGGAGCACCATTTTAGGCACCAGACAGGGAAGGACTGGTTGTTTGCTGCTGACCGAAGGAACAGGCGAGGCGAAGTGAGATGGGTTACATTGAGGTTCCAAGGTGGGTTTGGCAAGATGAGAGATGCATCATTATGCTGATGCCAACATGTCATGTTGGGGTCAGCCGCACGGGGCCCCTGGGAGCGTAAGGCCCTGTGCAGCTGCTCCTGTCGCCCCTGCCTAATACCGGCCCTGCAGCTGAAGATTGAAGGAGGATGTTAAATCAAGAAACTGAGAGGCATAAGAGTCAGAGGGATCATTAGCATGAATGTTAAAATCCCCAAGATTGAAGGAAGCAGATGAGGGTTTGAGAAAGAAGGAAAGCCAGGAGTCAGTCAGTGAGAAAGGAAAAAAGGGACTTATCAGGGAGTCGATAAATTACTGCTACTCGGAGAGGTAGAGGAGTGAATAGATGGATGGAGTGGACTTCAAAGGAAGAAAAGCAGTGAGATAAAAGTGGAAGAAGAGGTTGAAATCTACAAGAGGGTGAGAGTAGTAGCCCAAACTCCTCCACGGCCAATCTGGCGAGGTGTATGGGACAAAAGGTAACCTCCATGACACAGAGCAGTAGCTGATGCAGAATCTTCAGGGCAAAGCCAAGTATCATTAGTGCTAGCAAATGGAGTGTATGAGAAGCCAAGTATCATTAGTGCAAGCAGATGGAATGTATGAGAGATAAAGAGGTCGTGGATGTAGGAAAGCTTGTTGGAGACAGTGCGGGCATTCCACAGGGCACAAGAGAAGGGGAGAGGAGAGAAACAGAAATTATATTGGAGACATTGCAGTGTGACCTACATGAGTAGGTTGAGAGCTGATTTGGAGAACCAGGATTGGGACTGATATCCCCAGAAAAGAGCTGGAGGAGAAGCAATAGAATACGGAGAAGAGTAGGAGAGGCATGATGACAGTGACGAGGATGAGATGCACCCAGATAGAATGGAGATGGTTATAGAATAAGGTTAATTGCACACATAACTTAATTCAATAATTGGCTGTTCATTGGAGTTAACAGTCAATTGGCTACAATTGGCCTTAATTGCTGCTAATTGGTACCAATTAGCAGTTACATGTGTACCTGCCCTTAGTTGATATCCTATAAGTTGCATGCTTAAATTCCAGGGTGCACAGCTTCAAGAGAGAGGCACGGACTTAGGAGGGGCATGGGCAGGGTCAGGGGCATGTCAGGCAGTTATACATACAGGTTATAGAGTACTATCATTTATGTTCCTAACTACCCACAGTTAGGCATGAGCACTTATACTAGCCTTTGATCGTGCATAATATCAGTTGCATGCACAACTACCATTATAAAATTTGCGCTAAGAGCCCGATTCTATATATGGTGCCTAAAATTAATGCATGTTAGGCAATTACGCCTAAGCGTATTCTAAATACTGTGCATAAATCTATGTGTGGTATTTAGAATATGCATAGGCATAGTTCATTGCATAAATCTATGCATGTCCATTTAAGCCAATAAAAAGCTGGCGTAAATCCCTGCACGTAGATTTATGTGCACTGGTCCATATTTTATAACAACATGAAACGCTCATTTCCATACCCCTAAACATGCCACTTTTTGCCTGCATGTGTTAGAATTTATGTGCAGTACATTACAGAATGCGCTTAGCAATGTACACGTGTAAATTCTAATTTTTGCCAATTAGTGCTTGTTATTGCTTGTTAAGAGCTGTTAACAAAATTTAACAGCTTGTTGAAACAATTAATCTACACATGTAGTTATAGAATACACCTAGATTTATTTGCAGAACTGCACGTAACTCTAGGCACGCTATATAGAAGTCGGGGGTAAGTGCACATCATTCAGTAACCTTTTGAGAATTTACTCCTTAACAGTTTACATAGGTAAATGAAAAATTCTGTTTGCATTTTGTTATGTTACACTGTACACAGATCAGGTATGGACTTCATGTTGGCTCTGTTTGGTTGTATCCTTGTATTCACACACTCCCTTTCACTCTAGTGTATATTGTAGATATATTCCAGATGAATAAGTTCCCAATGATTACATACATTCTTTTTCTTCTTCTTTTTTCTTTACTTTATGACATCATCACGTACAGTTTCATGTTTGCCCTACTGATCACAGTTTAAAAGCCATGTTTTCCATCTTCACTTTTTTTACCTCTTCACTTGTCATAATACCTGGCTCATTGTGTTTCATTTGTAGATCTAATATGGTTTTCATTCATTGTATGTTGCTTTTTTCTTTTCATTTTCTTTGTATTTTTATTTAACACTTGGGATATTTTATTGTTGTACGTTTGTTCATCTGAATTTGGTATATAATAGGACTCCTGAGGAAGGCTAGGAAGCCGAAACATGGCCTATGTTGAGTTTTTTTCCGGATTAGGACTGTACCCTGTTACCCACTTCAGTTCTGTGTACCAATATTATGCCTAATAAAGTTTATTCATACCAAGTTGGATCTTCCTGGGATTCTTTCACCTCCACCCTAGTCTTCTGTTGCTGATTTGTGGAAGTGTGGTTTTCCTTCTTGGTTGTGCATTTTGTTATGCACCAGAAATGGGTCATCTATGCTGTGTATCAGTGGCCAACTTGAAAATTCCTATCTAAATCAAGCAGGATTGTTGTATTTATATGGGTATTCCACATTTTTGTTTTATATTTAAACTTTTTTGATAATAATAAACATTAACAACCAAAACAGCTGTATAGCTCCTAAAAACAAGCATTCATCCCCACCAAACCTCTCTTTACCACCCATACCTCCGTAAGAATGTCTATTATACCTGAAGCTGTCATAGAAACTGGTTTCACATTCAGAGGAGAGGGAGGAGGACAGCAACCACCGGGGGATTAAGGAGATGCCATGCCTTAATCCCTCCAGTGGGCAGTTGTTCAATCAGAGCACATTTTCTGTAATCTGAACGTAACAAGTACTAGGTCTAAATATGGATGTCCAACTTTTTAGACTTGGATGTCCCTTACCATTCTGTGATCAAGCGTGAACATCCATATTTTGGGCCCACCCTAGTCCTGTCCCAGACATACCCAGACCATGCCCCCTTGCCATATAGACATACTACAGTGTTAGACATCCATAACTTACCTTTGTAAAATTGGGATTTGGTCTTCCATTCAATATGGACGTCTAAATGCCAGTTTTCAGATGTCCAAAACAAGAAGAGAGTTTCTAAAATAACCACCGTAATGTCCTAAAAACAATGGTGCAAAATTAAAAGAAACAGCATGCATGAACTGGAAGTCAACAAAGTTTAATCAAAAAAGGAATTACTCTTTCCTGGCAGCTAGCACCAAAAGGTAATCTGGCACCAGCGTTTTGTAGAATTTGTAAATTAGAGAGAGTTCTCTAAACAACTTATATATAGAAAATTACAGTAATCAAAGGGTGAAAGCACTGTAGCTTCAATAATCAAAACAAGATGGTCATGCACAAAATAATTTCTAACCTGCTTAATTATTTTCAACTTATAAAAAAACTCTTCTAGCCAAAGCCATCTTGTTTATCTGAACTTTCATTGTTAAGTAAGAATCTAAGATAATCTCTAATATGTGTACAGAGGGCTCAAGTTTGAATTCAACTTCATTTATAACAAGTGAAGAAAATGGAGGTGGTATAGAAGGGGGACCATGCCAAATTAACTTCATTCAGTTTCAATTGGGCAGAAATTGCTCAATCCTCAACAGCAGTAAAGCAATCCTGGATCTGAGACATGTTTTTTTGATCAGAAGTTTTAGAGGATTAGCAAGGTACTATCATTGGTATAGGCAGGGCTTTTTTTGAGGGGGTACTTGGGGGTACTGAGTACTGGCACCTTTTTCATTGTCTGCTAAAATTGACCCATGGATTGCAAGTTTTAATGAAAGAGCTCAGGCTCTATACACCAATTCTTCCTTGTCATAGATTCTGTGACTGCTTGCAGGGGCCCTGACTATTGTGGGGTGGGTCCTTCAGTGATCACCCCACTCCTGAAGGGTGGCCTAGCATTTGAGTACCGGTACCTTTTTTGCTAGATAAAATGCACTGGGTATAGGTATAATAGGATAGCCCCCATGTTATTCAATAACTAACCAAAAGTTGCAATCACTATATTAAAAAGGTTCAGAGATAATGAGAAAACTTTAAATAACTCATCCCATACCTCTCTGCACCAGATCCACTCCCAAGTCTACTTCCCACTTAAGACAGAACCTCAGCTTAATCCCTTGAGATAGCATAAGAGCTTTATTAAGGTGAAAGATGAAGCCCCTGGGTTCCTCCCTAGTTAGGGCCACTTCCAATTCTGTATCCTCCTTATTATTGTCTTTCAGCACCTTATTGTCCAAAAAACTGTATTAGCTGAACATATTGGAACAAATCATTGTCATCTATCTCATAGGTCTCCCACAGCTGATAGAAAGATAGGAGGTTCTCATCAGTGGCGTAGCTAGGGGTGGGCGCAGGGGGAGCAGTCGCTCCCCCAAATGGATTAAAAAAAAATGCACCTATGCAGTTACCAGCATGGTCGGCACACTGCAGCAAGAATTTTAAAAAAGAATTTGCAGTACCTTTCTCCCCTCCCTTTCCGTCCCTTCCCACCCCACCAAGTCCCCAAGACCACTTTCTGTTCTCCCTCTTCCACCCCCCACCTCCCCTCCCGGACTGTCAATAACACACTGCCTGCCTTGTTTGAGCCGGTGTTGGATCCTTCCCTCTGCTTCGTGACCCACCCCCATTAAGTTCATCAACTTTTAAATTACATTTCAGAAATAAAAAATCTTCCCCGTTTTGCTCTTTCATTACATACAACAGAAATTTCGCCCGTAGTAAAGGGCTTTACGGCTTGTGTTCAAATATTTGAAAGGTAAACAAACCTTTTCCGGAGATGGGAAGGCAGTAGAACTAGAGGACATGAATTGAGGTTGAAGGGGGGCAGATTCAGGAAAAATGTCAGGAAGTATTTTTTCACGGAGGGAATGCCCTCCAGCAGGAGGTGGTGGAGATGAAAATGGTAATGGAATTCAAAAATGCGTGGGATAAACACAAAGGAATTCTGTTCAGAAGGAATGGATCCACAGAAGCTTAGCAGAGATTGGGTGACAACACCGGTAATTAGGAAGCAAAGCTAATGCCGGGCAGACTTCTACGGTCTATGCCCTGAAAATGGCAAGGACAAATCAAGATCAGGTATATATATAAAGTAGTACATATGAGTTTATCTTGTTGGGCAGACTGGATGAACCACACAGGTCTTTAACTGCCATCAATCATTTACTATATAGTTCCACCCCCAGCGTGCCGTCATATCCGGCGCCACAGAAATATTTTTATTTTTGCAGCACCGGTGTGTACCCAGCAGTAATCAGGCAGTGCTACGTGCTGCCCCGTTACCGCCGGGTTAGCACAGGAACCCTTACCACCACCCCAGTAAGTGGCAGTAAGGGCTCCCCCCAAAATGGCTGTGTGGCAAGTGCTTCACTTACTGCATAGCCATTTCCTGAAAAAAAGAAAAATAACATAGAGGGGCATTTTCAATAGAATGTTTAAATCTGAATTTGGATGTTTTACACACAACGTCCAAATTCTGAACAGGAAAGAAGGTCATTTTCGAAAAAGAAAAACGTCTATCTTTTGTTTTTGAAAATACTATGGACGTTTTATTTTTTGTACGTTTTGTGATTTGGATGTTTGTTTTGGGCGGACCAAAAGGCGCAAAATCAAGCCATTGGGATGTAGGAGGAACCAGTATTTTTAGTAGACTGGTCCCCCTGACATCCCAGGACAGCAATAGGGCACCCTAGGGGGCACTGCAGTGGACTTCATAAAATGCTCCCAGGTACACATCTGACCATTGCTCCCTTACCTTGTGTGCTGAGCCCCCCCAAACCCATCCCAAACCCACTACCCCCAACTGTACACCACTATCATAGCCCTTATGGGTGAAGAGGGCACCTATATGTGGAGGAGTGGCCTAGTGGTTAGGGTGGTGGACTTTGGTCCTGGGGAACTAAGGAACTGAGTTTGATTCCCACTTCAGGCCAGGCAGCTCCTTGTGACTCTGGGCAAGTCACTTAACCCTCCATTGCCCCATGTAAGCATGAGTGGGAAAGCTCAGGGTACATATAAAAAAATATGTGGGTACAGTGGGTTTCTGGTGAGTTTTGGAGGGCTCACAGTTTTCTCCACAAGTGTAACAGGTAGGGGGAGGTAGAATCCTGGGTCCACCTGTCTGAAGTGCACTGCTCCTACTACTAAACTACTCTAGGGACCTCCATGCTGCTGTAATGGACCTGAGTATGACATCTGAGGCTGGCATAGAGGCTAGCAAGTAATGTTCTTAATCATAATTTTGGGGGGTGGGAGGCAGTTAGTGACCACTAGGGGAGTAAGGAGAGGTCATCCCTGATTCCCTCCAGTGGTCATCTGGTCATTTGGGGCACCTTTTTGTGCCTTATTCGTAATAAAAACAGGTCTAGTCAAAGAATCAATAAGATTTGTTTGGCAAGATTTCCCTTTGATAAAGCCATGTTGCCTCGGGTCCTGTAACCCGTTGGCTTCTAGAAAGTTAACTATCCTTTCTTTCAGCAGTGACTCCATTAATTTTTCTACCACCGACGTGACACTTACTGGTCTGTAGTTTCCCATTCTTCCCTGTCTCCACTTTTGTGAAGAGGGACCACATCCGTTCGTCTCCAATCCTGCGGAACCTCTCCCATCTCTAAAGATCTATTAAATAAATCTTTAAGAGGTCCCGCCAGGACCTCTCTGAGCTCCTTCAGTATCCCGGGATGTATCCCATCTGGCCCCATAGCTTTCTACACCTTCAGATTCTCAAACTGTATATAAAATCTTTCTTCTGTAAACAGCGCAGTATCCCCTCCATTCCCAGATGTTCCCTCGGCAGCTGACCGTGGTCCTTCTCCAGGATTTTCCTCCGTGAACACTGAAGAGAAGCATGTTCACTTTATCTTCATCACTCTCCACATAGCCATTCTCATTATCTTTCAGTCATGCAATTCCATTCCTATCTTTTCTCCTTTCTCCAATGAAAAAGGTCTTGCCACCTCTCTTTACATATTTAGCCATTTTTTTCTTCTGCTTGCACTTTCACTAGTCATATTTCCCTCTTCACTTCTTTGAGTTTAATTTCATAATCTTTTCCTTGATCCTCTCATTGCATTCTTTTGTATTTCTTGAATAAAGCCTCTTTTGTTCTTATTTTTTCAGCTACTTGTTTGGAGAACCATATAGCCTTCCTGCTTCTCTTTTTTTTGTTTACTTTCTTGCATAATGATCAGTTGCCATATTTATAGCAGCCTTTAGCTTTGACCACTGATTTTCCACATATCCTATGCCTTCCCACGTTAACATCTCCTTCTTCAGGTATTCTATTTTATCAAAATCAGTACGTCTGAAATCCAGTACTTTGAGTTTTGTGCGTCCGCACTCCACCTTTGCCCTTATATCAAACCATATTGTGTGATGATCACTATTACATAGGTGGGCACCCACCTGGATATTGGAAACACTTCCTCCATTTGTGAGCACTAGATCCAGCAACAACGTTTCCCTTGTGGGTTCCGTCACCATTTGTCTGAGCAAAGCACTTTGACAGGCATCCACAATCTCCCTACTTCTTTCCGATTCTTCAGACGGGACGTTCCAATCCACGTCAGACAAATTTAAATCTCCCAACAGTAGCACCTCCCTTTTTATGCCAATCTTTTGAATATCTTCTATCAGATCCTTGTCTAAAACTTCTCAGTTTGTGCTGGAGGTCTGTGGAGGAGTGGCCTAGTGGTTAGGGTGGTGGACTTTGGTCCTGGGGAACTGAGGAACTGAGTTCAATTCCCGGCACAGGCAGCTCCTTGTGACTTTGGGCAAGTCACTTAACCCTCCATTGCCTGCCACATTGAGCCTGCCATGAGTGGGAAAGCGCAGGGTACAAATGTAACAAAAATAAAAAAAATAGATAACCCCCATGTGGATACAGGTTCCGTCTTCGCTTTCCAGGACAATCCATAAACCTTCTTCCTTTCCCCAGGTTCCCCACATTTCAGCTGCTCTGATATTGTCTCTCACATACAGTGCCACTCCTCCACCTCTTCAGCCCTCTCTATCCTTCCTAAAAAGATTATAGCCCGGTATGGTCACATCCCATTCATGGGAATTTTTGAACCATGTCTCTGTAATAGCAACAATATCCAAGTTTTCTTCAAACATCAGGGCTTGCAAGTCTTGAACCTTTTTACTTAGACTACGAGCATTTGTGTTCATTGCTTTCCATGTGCTTAGTGAATTTAGGCGGTTTTCTATAGTTACATGACCTTTCCCTCTGCCATCGTGTTTATTCTGGGGGTGACTTTCTGAATTCCCTTGTTTCCTTTTGTCATCCCCACCTTCTAGTTTAAATGTCTAGAAACATACTGTCTGAATTTCTCCCCAAGGATCCTTTTTCCCATCACAGAAAGATGTAGTCCATTACAGTACAGCCTGTTATTTTTCCACGTATTACCCCATGCTCCTATATATCTAAAACCTTCTTCTTTACACCAAAACTGAAGCCACTTATTGAATTCCACTGTTTTACGTAGTCTTTCCTCTCCCTTCCCCCATGTAGGAATTACTTCAGAAAAAGCCACAGTCCGAACCAAAGATTTCAGTCCCTCCCGAAGCTTCTGGAACATTCTCTGTGCTGTAAATGTGCTATTGTTGGTCAGGTCATTTTTCCCCAGGTGAATTACATCAGTGTTTGAAGCCTTGCTCTCTTCTCGGATCACTTTCAGTATTTGGTCTGAACATCTTGTAGCTGAAGATCCTGGAAGACATTTCACTAGGTTGGAACCCTTGAACTGTGTTCCTAAGTTAATGCCTCTGATAATGGAGTCTCCGAGCAAAAGAATTTTCTGCTTTTCACCAATCTGCCATTACCTTTTACCCACTGCTGTAAAAGGGGGCCTCGACGAATGTCAAAAACACGTGCTGATGCCAAAGCAGGCCCCCTTTTTCCGCAGCTTGGTAATAGGGGCCCTAAGGGGAAAGTTATCAAGTGGCGTTATGGTCTTAACACGTTAAAGTAATTAGTGTGTGTCAAATGCTAAAACTCCATTCTTTATCTATGGGCTTTTAGCATTTAGCGTACATTAAGGCCATAACTTCCTGGATGAATTCTCCCCTAAATATACACATAAAAACCAATAATCTGTTTCAGATGATAACCTTTTATACTCAAATGCATAATTATCTTGGAATATTTATTATTTGGTATGCAGTTAAAAAATGTGGCTGCACTTTGTTACAGTACCATACTAGTATACATTTTCCCCCACACAGATCTGAAACAAAAATTTGGTTAAAAAAAAAAAAAAAAGCATCAGGCACTGAAGCAGCAGCTTGGAACAGCTTTGGGAACCAGAGCCAACTTGGCTAAAGTCAATGTTCTGTCTCCAGCCAGCCTGTAGCCAGAACGCAAATGTTACTTGGGAGCACTGCCAACTCTGTTTTGCTGATTAATATCTATACTGTAACCCAAGGAGGTTGGATTAAAACAGGAGGTGGGACGACGTCAAAAAGTTGAAGCCAAATAGGTTAGACTCTGTGTCTCCTTCCCTTCGCAGCCATCATCCCAGTACACTCAAAACAAAGCAAACAAACATATGAGCCGCTGCATCTGTGTTGTCATTCTTTATTGTTGCTAGCATTTTTATTTAACCTCACTTATATTTTCAAACATGCCAGCTTGTGTAGCATAGAGATGTACACAGAGGAAGTATAATAATGGAATAACTTTTCGCTTTACTCATACTACCCCTCTCCTCAGGTCGCTTCACTGGCTCCCTATCCGTTTTCGTATCCTGTTCAAACTTCTTCTACTAACCTATAAATGTACTCACTCTGCTGCTCCCCAGTATCTCTCCACACTCGTCCTTCCCTACACCCCTTTCCGTGCACTCCGTTCCATGGATAAATCCTTCTAATCTGTTCCCTTCTCCACTACTGCCGACTTCGCTCCTTCTGTCTCGCTGCACCCTACGCCTGGAATAGACTTCCTGAGCCCCTACGTCTTGCCCCATCCTTGATCATCTTTAAATCTAGATTGAAAACCCACCTCTTTAACATTGCTTTTGACTTGTAACCACTCACCTCCATCTACCCTCCTCTCCTCTTTCCTCCACACATTAATTGATTTGCTTGCTTTATTTTTTGTCTATTAGATTGTAAGCTCTTTGAGCAGGGACTGTCTTTATTCTATGTTTGTGCAGCGCTGCGTACGCTTTGTAGCGCTATAAAAATGCTAAATAGTAGTAGTAGTAGTAGTTATAGGTAGAGTAGTAATTTGTTATAAATCATAATGAGTGGGTCATTTGGACAGGCTGGTTATACGGACACCCTAGCATGTGTTATATTCGTACAGAGATTTTTTTCTCCTAGTAAAGGGCCACTAAAATAGACATGTTATGAGAATCAGGTACTCAGCATTTAGAGTTTCTATTTATTTACTTATTTATGACATTTATATCCCACATCAAACATGAATTAGGTTGAAACCTGGGAGCATTTAAAATCTTTTTTTTATCCTGTGCCTAGATCAAAAGAAAAAGATGGCGCATGGGAGCTTGCTCCTTTTGTTTTGTGGATTGCAGTGGTATATTATAAAAATGCACTTAATATTTTTATTACTACTATTAAAAAGACAGATATAATGAGGGCAGAACTAACTTCATGCAGAAGTCCACAGTCAGTCTAAATGCGCCAACATTGTCCTGTTCAGCACATTATTAGCCACCAAGTTGGAAAATAAATATGTGGGCTCACGCTGCTTGCTATGTGAATATTCCATCACTGTTTCATTATTGCTACCAAGTACTACATATTAAGGGCATTTACTTTAAACTTTGTATTAATTCATTTTCTAGTCCTTACATGCACATGGTTTTGCTTTTTAAACTCAAAGGTGAATCCTAAGGGTGGTGGAACAATTATGTATAAACTGTGTTGTTTCTGACTTTACTTGTTTAGGACTGCTTTGGGTCCTGCTGATCTGTACATCTGCTGTCTGGAATTTTGGAAGATGGAAATGAGAAAATAAAAAATAAATTTTGGATGTACTCTGTAGAAGTTGTTTACTTTTGCAATGTGTGTATGGATGCATGCATGTTCTGGTGTATGCATGTGATAATATTTGAATAACTGTCTATACTTATGGCTATGATTTCTGAACATGCAGCATCATTAAACGACAGACTTTTAAATGCCAAGTTCGGTATATATGCTAATCTCTACTTTGCTAAATGTTTCAGACATATCCATCTATTTGCTCCCATGAAATAACTGAATTCTATTATTCTTCCTCATATTTTCAAATGTAAGCCAAATTGAACCCAACTTTGCTTGGGATAATATTTGAAATGTTAAAAAAAATCCTTTATCCTCTACCTTTTAAGACACTGCCTATCCAGCTGGACGGTGATGGCACAAAGAAAGCAAGTTTGGTCCAATGAAGACTAACTTAAAATAACCTGTTCCTTAGCTGGGCCCTAGTATTACCATATTGAAAATGAGACTATACCATGCCTCTATGATTATGTTCCACTAATAAGTTAAATTATTAATTGGCTTTCTTGAAAGGATTATCTAAACTTTGAATACATGATTAGGGACAAAAACATATGCTTATTTATTCAATATCACAATTCCTTATGTACATCCACAAAACAACCTTATAAAGTGGATAGTGTTCAGAATGAGCTCCTTTTATTATCGACCAGATAGAGATAAGAGTTTCAGTTTTGGCACAGTATAAATCATCACAAGAACAAAATATAAGAAAACCAATGGACTGCATTAGGGGCTTATAGCCTATTTAGTTATGTTTAAACAAAACATTTGCATGAAACAAAATATTTATTTTTATTTTGACTTATAAAACCACTTGCCCCTGAAACATGTTCAAAAACAGAACAATCCATTTGTGTATCTAAAATGTAAACTTCTACAAAATGTGCCCCAATGAAAGGGGAATTTATATTCCATCATCTTTATAACACCAGGCCTGCAAGGCAGATTACAACAGTTAAGATGAACCCATCAGGAAACAGGATATCCTCACTGAAATTTGGACATCTGTATTGTATAGAACAGTGTAGGAAATGTTGCAGGAATTGAGATAGGAATTTGTGATACTTCAGGAGTCAGACAGCACACACCAGAATGAGGGAGAAATCTTCTTTATTTGCCAGCAAACAAAGCAGGACATCAGTTCTAGCTCTCTTCTCTCTCTCTCAGCTCTCTGGATGTTATGGCTTTTGTCTGTCCTCTTCAGCTCTCTTCTCTTCTGTCTGTTCCTTCTGCTCTCTTTCTCTCCTGTTGTCTTCCAGCTTTCTTTCAGCTCTCCTTCCTTTCTTCTGACGTAAACTGCTTCTGCTCCTACTTAAATACTGTTCTATCCCCCTCCTAGCCTTGCCCCCCCTTACTCTCCAATTGGTTAAGGAATAGATTGGTTACCTGGCCTCAACCAATCATTACTTTAAAAATATCAGTTACATAGGTTCCAGACATCCTAAACTGACCTGTGACCTGGGGCCCCTTACACCAGACATTTGGTCTCCAGAACTCTTGCATGTTCATTATGATTGATTTCTCATCTATAGCTTAAACTGGGTTCCCTTAGAGACCAAGAGGCCCAATCTAACATTGGTTATTCTCATATTCCTAATCAGCTTCATACTACCTGCTAGCTGAACTCTGGCATTCATTAAAGAGGTCAAAAGCCAATCTTACTTAATGGCATTCAGGACCATTTCTACATTTACCTACAATTAATCAAGGAGAAGAGAGCTGACTAGTCCTGACCTCGTTCACCTATCAGCTTATACATTGAACCAGCCAGAACTGCAGATAAGTCAAAACACATGTTTGACCTCTTCACTGCAGTCCTTGCTTGACCTCTTAAACAGCAGACAAAGAGTAATACAGAATTTAACAGACATTCTACACAGACACAAAACTTATTAATTTACACAGAATACAGCATATTCTAAATATCAAAAACTTGTAAATACTAATCTATTGCCTCTCTCTCTAAATAGTATTTTCTTCTAAGCATTTTAAACTAATCCTAAACAAACTGCCTGCAATATGCCGGCTCATAATAGAATACATATGTGTTTGCTTAGCAATCCATCAATCACAAGGGTCTTTCTGACCTTTCTAACCCAGCCCGGCAAACGCTAGACTTCTAGTAATTAATTCCAGCCTGCATTCCTTTATCTTGCTTGCAAGGTAAAAAGCTAG
Source organism: Microcaecilia unicolor (assembly GCF_901765095.1). Lineage (NCBI taxonomy): Eukaryota > Metazoa > Chordata > Amphibia > Gymnophiona > Siphonopidae > Microcaecilia > Microcaecilia unicolor. The sequence goes on from NC_044032.1 coordinate 118,552,043, forward strand.
AATTCAAACACCACTTTTAAACCCCAGATTTTAACAGAATTAACCCTTAATATGATTTCTCAGAATTATTCTTTGCCCATGGCTGCCTCATTCCCCCCTTTGAGACTAAAATCAGCTTATGCAGAGATAAGTCTCACAACTCAAACTCTGGAGATTATAGTGATCCTAACTAGGAATAGACTTGTGAATCACCATTACCCTACTTGTTAAGGTCCGACGGCATACTGCCGAAGCACATGAGGCCAGGAAACAAAACAAAAACCCTGCTAAAACTAAGACTATTAGGGAAATGAACAAAGGACGTATCCAGGAGGTCAATGACCACCACCAGGAGGTAAGGTCTAATCCTCCTCGGTAATCCTCCACATTAAGGCTAGCCAACTGTAGGACTTTATCCATGGCATGCCTAACTACATGCGTCCTATTTATGACAATAGTACAGCACTCTGAAGAATTTAACACTGTGCAGAGACCACCCTGGGCTGCAAAGAGGTAGTCAAGACCCATACGGTTATACCGAGAAACTATACTTAATTCATTAATTTGATCCTGCAATGCATTGACTACCACATTCAGCTCATGAACTAAAACATGAAGTAGGGACTGAAGTCTCCGGGTAGCCATACCTAGTTCAGTAATACCCGCTACCGGGCCCCCAATTGGAATCCAGGCCGTGGCAGAAAGGGCTACAAGTCTCTTTTTAGTCAGAGGATAAGTAGAATTGATATACTGGAGGGCTAATTCAATCGCCTCATCCTCTGTGGCAACGGAGGAGGGTAAGGACAAAGCCTCTCGCTTAGAACGGTGCGGGGATAGTGGCTTAAGAGGAATAACTTTAGGAAAATAATTCAAGGTTACCAATACACAAAAATCATATGTGGAGGGAAGAATCATGTGGAGGACATTATCACAGAGCCAGTAATGACCAAGGAGAGGGTGAGGAAAGTTCCCAATAAATGTTGGCTCAGGCTGGACAGGGTACTTAGGGTGCCCATAATGCGAGCCCCTATCCCAGGGGGAACGAAGACGAAATGGAGACTTTGCACACCATAGGCGCCAATCCCCAATTGTGACAGGCTGCTCATTTGTTAGTAACTCTTCATACCCCGGGGACTTATGAAAGTAGAAAATAAGCTTGGACACTATAGTCTTCTCAGTGGTACGCTTAGGAGCCAGATAATCACCTGGGTCATAATCTGCAGGTACGGTAGTAGGGCACATAGGAGTACCTGGAGAAACTACCCACACAGATTCTCCTTTTTCTGGGAGAACATTAGTATAGTTACAGGGAATGGGAAGAACAGTTGAGATGCTTCTTGTTAAACAAAACACTCCAGAGGCTGGATAGGGAGACGTAAAAACTGGCCTTAGAGAAGAGTCAGAGGGGGAAGTAGCATTATAAAAGGACCACCAAGTATAATCCTGGCTCCAAGGACCTGAACTCGAAAAATAGGGAGGTATAAGAGCTGGGAGTTGCACAGGGACAGGAACAGCTGGGACATCTGTGGTATAAGGAGAAAATCGGGAACACACAATACAAGGGGAAGTAATCTTTGCCTGGCTAATTAGTTCCTGGACTGAGTGTAACCAAAGGTTGGAGCGAGTTGGGGTATTAGGAACAAGGAGGCAAGGAGTAGAAAACAACAAAAGCATCCAAACTACTAACATTTTCTTTCTTCCTAATCTAAAACAAATACAGCAAACTAATTAAGCAATAATATTTCAACAGTCTGTGCTAATCACAGATTACTCTCATATAGTGTTCTCAGTCTTTGAGTTCTTATACCAGTTGGGATAGACCCTCAACTGACAAGGATCAAGCTTTCAAATTCCAAGAAAGCCAGAATCTGGGCAAGAAAGAGTCTCAGTGTGAAGCCGAAGTTCAGCCGCTCCTGCAGTATGCAGTTGACCCTTCTTTTCAGCTAGTAGATTCTTTGGTTCGGGTCAGGCGCAACTTCAATGGCTCCGCTGGATCTCTTTCTGCTCTCCACTGTCTAGGCTCCGTCTGATCCGTGCTGGGCTCAGTCTGGTCAGCAGACTTAATTCGAGACCAATGGACCCATGGAGTAATCCCTGCGACCTTCACAGCTGCAGGGGTAGAAAGCAAAACAGTAAAAGGTCCTTTCCATCGGGGCCCCAGAGGCTGAAGCCTCCAATCTTTCACCCAAACTCTATCCCCTGGCAGGAAGGAATGTACCTGAGCCTGGAAGGGGACAGGGTTTATTTCTCTCACATAAGACTGAAGCTCAGAAATTATCTTTCCCAAGAGGGCTACCTGCTCCTGCACCTGGGCAGACCCTAAAATCCCTATGTCTCCCTTAATTCCCTGTAAAATGGCTGGGGGCTTCCCATACACAATTTCAAAGGGAGAGAGGGCTGTTCCTCTAGTTGGGGTGCATCGGAGGCGAAAGAGGGCTAGTGGCAATGCCTGTGGCCATTTCAATTGGGTTTCCTGACAAATCTTTGCTAGGCTATTTTTCAAGGTTCTGTTTGCTCGCTCAACCTGCCCTGAACTCTGGGGACGATAGGCACAATGCAATTTCCAGGTAATGCGCAATGCGCGGGACAGGGCCTGAAGTGTAGCTTCAACAAAGGCGGGACCATTATCTGAACCTATGGCAAGGGGCAATCCATACCTGGGGATGACATCCCTAAGGAGAGCTCGAGCTACTTCTGTGGCTTTCTCAGTGACTGTAGGAAATGCTTCCACCCACCCAGAGAAGGTACAGACCATGACCAAGAGATATCGGAGCCTACCGCTCCTGGGCATTTCTGTGAAGTCTATAACTAGGGACTCAAAGGGTGTTAGTCCTCTAGACTGAACTCCTGGTGGAATACGGGGTCCCTGACGAGCATTATTCTGGGCACAGAGAGTACATCGGGCAGAGGCAGTGGCAACCAGACTATCCAATCCTTCCAGCACCACTACTCGATTGAGTAGACGGGCTAGTGCTGTTTTCCCTAAGTGTGATAGGTCATGAGCTTGAGACACTACAGGCCAAGCTAGGTGGCGTGGCACCAGAACTCTGGTATCAGGGAGATGTAACCAGCCATCAGGTCTCCTTACTGCACCTTCTTCTTGAGCCCATTTCTCTTCCATTTGGGTATACATAGGTGTCCATTCTTGCAATCGAATTTGGAACAGGGGGGTCACAGTACTTGCTGGGGGTCCTCGAGCAGCTTCCTTGGCCACCCGATCAGCATGGCGATTCCCTCGGGCCACTGGAGTATCTATTCTTTGGTGTCCCCTACAGTGAATGACAGCTACCTTCTTGGGGGCCCACACAGCCTCTAGCAGCTGAAGTATTTCGGGTCCATACTTAACAGGTTGGCCTGCAGCATTTATGAGTCCCTTTTCCTTATACAAAGCTCCATGAGCATGTAGGGTTGTGAAGGCATACTTAGAATCAGTATAAATGTTGGTTACCAGTCCTGCTGCTAGCTCCAGAGCTCGTATGAGGGCCACAAGTTCTGCTTTCTGGGCTGAAGTTCCTTGGGGCAGGGCTCTTGCTTCTATCACCTTGTCCTCTGTCACCACAGCATAGCCTGCCAGTCGCTTAGAGTTCTCCACATAACTGCTTCCATCTGTGAAATAAATTACATCTGGGTCCCTCCACGGAACATCTTTAAGATCTGGTCGACTGGAGTACACTTCATCCATAGTTTGGATACAGTCATGATCTGGTGGTCCCTCAGATGCTGGCAAAAGAGTGGCAGGATTAAATGTAGCCACTGTTTCCAGGTGTATCCGTGGATTCTCACACAAACTGGCTTGGTACTTAACCATACGGTTATTTGTAAACCAGTGGTTGCCCTTATACTCCATGAGGGTGAGAACTGCATGGGGGACTTTAACAACCAGTTCTTGCCCCAAAGTCAACTTATCAGCTTCCTGGACCAGTAAGGCTGTTGCTGCAATGGCCCTCATGCAGGCTGGCCATCCTTTAGCCACTCCATCCAGCTGTTTAGACAGGTATGCAACAGGCCTCTGCCAGGATCCCATCATCTGGGTCAGCACACCCAGAGCAACCCCCTGTCGCTCGTGGACATACAATGAGAAAGGTTTCTCCACATCAGGAAGGCCTAACGCAGGGGCATGGAGTAGGGCTTTCTTTATAGCAATGAAGGATTGTTGAGCTGTAGGTCCCCATTCAAATGGTTCCTTTTCACCCCCCTTTGTGGCTTGGTAAAGGGGTTTCGCCATCAATGCAAAATTTGGAATCCAAATTCTGCAAAATCCGGCTGCTCCCAGAAATTCCCTAACTTCTCTTCTGGACTTGGGTTGGGGAATTGCAGCAACTGCTTGCTTCCTACTAGCATCCAGTCTCCGACTTCCCTGGGAAATACAGAAGCCCAGATACTTCACTTCTGACTGACAAAGTTGGGCCTTTGAGCGTGAGACCTTATAGCCTGCATCCAAGAGTAGCTCCAGCAATTCTCTAGTAGCCTCAAAACACTCTTCCTGGGTCACTGCTGCAATCAGGAGGTCATCTACATACTGGAGTAAAACTCGCCTGGAAGGCTCAGATTTAAAAGTCTTAAGGTCTTGCCCTAGGGCTGTCCCAAAAATAGTGGGGGAATTCTTGAACCCCTGTGGCAGGCGGGTCCATGTATACTGAAGCTTCCTTCCTGTTACTGGGTTTTCCCATTGAAAGGCAAAAAGCAATTGAATGGCGGGGGCCACCCGAATACAAAAGAAGGCATCTTTTAGGTCTAGTGTCGTGAAATGGGTAGCTCCAGAAGGTATCAATCCTAGCAGGACATATGGATTAGGCACTACAGGGTGTAATGAGATAGTGGATTTGTTGACCACTCGTAAGTCTTGGACTGGCCGGTAGTCCTCAGTCCCTGGCTTCTGAACTGGCAATAGTGGCGTATTCCATGGAGACTGGCAAGGACGAATAATTCCATGGGATAACAAACGATTCAGATGTGCTTGAATCCCTTCCAGAGCCTTTCGGGGAATTGGGTATTGGCGAAGATGGATTGGCCGGGCACTTGGGAGTAAATCTACATGAACAGGAGGAATATTTCGGGCCAACCCTGGGGGATTATCTTCTGCCCATACCCCACTGACCTGAAAGCTGTCTGCCAGGGGTAGGTCAACTTGGCTATGTGACTGATGCAGCCGCCATTCTTCTTCAAGAGGGCAGCAGAAACTCAATATACCCTTAGGGCTGGATATCGGGGGCCGAAAGGAGACTGAAGTCTGGCCATCAGAATCAAAGGAAATTTGGGCCCTAAGCTTGGACAGCAGGTCTCGGCCTAACAAAGGGATTGGACAGTCTGGCATATACAGGAATTCATGAGTGACTGTGTGTGAGCCTAATTGGCATCTACGGGTTGTCAGGAAGGGCCTCCGGTTCTGCACCCCCGTGGCTCCCACCACTCGGACAGTTTTTCCAGACACAGGCGCTAATCGCTCCGTCACAACAGAATGTTCAGCTCCTGTATCAATCATGAATGGAATTGAGCAGCTCCCTATAGTTAGCTTGACCATAGGTTCCTGGGAGCCCAGTTTGTAGGAACCCGGTCTGTCCTATTCGTCCCATTCTGCCATCTCAGCTATCCCGATGATGTCAGATTCAGGAGGCTCATATCTTCCCTCTCGAACTCGGCCTCGGCTTCCTCGATCTCCTGGTCCCCTTCTCAGTCCCTGGCGCCTCTGGGGGCATTCATCTTTCCAGTGCCCTCTTTCCTTACAATAGGCACACTGATCCCTCTCCAATCTTGGTCTGGGATTCTCCCCCCTTGGCCGGGATTGATTGAAGGAATCTCGGGGCCTGGCTGGTGGTCCGGGGTCCCACTTTGGCTTCCCATTAGCTAGAGGTCGACCTCGGTTAAGGGTGGAATTAGTAATGGCTGCCGCTAAAAGGTCGGCCTTCTTCTGCATCTTCCGGTCAGCCTCTCGGCGCACCTCCTGATCTCTATTAATGAAAACCTTGGTTGCGATCTCAATTAGCTGGGTGGTATTCATCCCTGCGAATCCCTCCTGACGCTGCAACTTCTTCCGGATATCTGGCATACTCTGGGCCACCAATGCACTATTCACCATTCTCTGGTTTTCTTGGGCTTCAGGGTCAAATGGGGTGTATGTTCTGTAGGCTTCAATTAGTCGCTCTAGAAAGGCCCCAGGGGATTCAGTTGCCCCTTGGAGAATTTCAGAGACCTTTGCCAGATTAATGGGCCTCTTTATGCCTTTCCTCATACCTTCCAGCAAGTCCCGGCAATAGCCAGACAACAGTTCATAGTGCTGCCCATCATTTGGATCCCAATCTGGAGCTGCGCGAGGAAACCGAGCTCTAACCCATCCCTCTGGGTTCTGTGTCCCCCCGGGGACACGCTCTCGCGTGATGGCCTCAGCATTTTGCAAAATCTTCCGCCTCTCCTCAGTTGTGAAGAGGGTCAGGAGAAGTTGTTGACAATCAGTCCAGGTTGGGTTATGGGTGGCCATAATGCTAGTCACTAGGTCCACCACTGCCTGAGGCTTTTCAGTATAAGAGGGGTAATGCGTCTTCCAATTCAGGAGATCGGTGGTTGTGAAGGGTACATACTGATAGGCCTGTGCCTGTATAACCTGACCCTCATTATTAGGATCCGGTCGAGTGATGGTTACCTGTCGGAGTGGCAGAACTCTCGAGGAGGTGGGAATGGAACCTGAGGTAGAGCTAGGAGCTACCCTCCTATCATGCTCAAAAGTAATTGCAGCGGGTCTAACCCATTCAGTGGAGGTAGGTTGAACCCCTGAGGGATGGGGAGGGGTACTCATAGACTGAGAGGTGGTCACAGGTGATTCAGTCCATTGAAAGGGATGCCGGGCCCCTAATGAATGGGTAGGGGTATTAGAGGGAGAGGCTGGGCTGTCAGGAGTTGAGGAGTCAGGGAGTGGAACCCAAAGCGGGTCTTCAGAGGTTAACAGGAGAGGATGTGGCAGAGAAGGGTAGAGGCCAGGTGAAAAGTCCAACCTAGGGTGTGGCAGGTTTTGCACAGGAGGGGAAGAACTATCCGGAGAAGCCTGTGCTGGAGAGGCTTGGGCTGGGCGGCGTGGATCTCTGGGGGTGGCACGGAACCCCAACAATGGGCCATAAGGTGGTGGCTCAAGGTCTGAGGGGTCATCAGAGAGTATGGGTTTCTCGGACAGGGTAGGGGCGGAAGCCACCGATTGGGTGGTAGGCTTCCTGGGGCTCTTTCCCTCTTCTAGTTTAGATTTTCTAATCTTTCTTTGAACACGACCTAACATGAATTTTACTGGGGATCCCATATAAGTTTTTAACCACGAGGGAGGGTCAGTCACAAGGCTGTCCCAGGAATCTATATAAGGGAGTTGTTCAGAATATTCTGGTTCTCCTACAACTATGCTGTAGACCTTCCGGATTACTTCAATATCTAAGCTGCCACTAGGGGGCCACCCCACTCCCATAGATGGCCACTCAACTTCACACAAGGTTCTTAGAGTACTTGAGCTTAAAGTCTGTCCATAGTCATTAATTAAAAATCCTTTTTTGAAGTTCTTAAGCATACAATCTAGGGGGGTAGCAATTTGTCTAGATGATGTCCCACCCATAATGCTTACAGTTACAACACACAAAAGGGAGGGAGTTTTTGGATTTGCGGTAAGGGGTCCGCAGATCCGGAAACAAAAGGGTAGAACAAACAACAATCGCTTCCTTCCGTTGCTGGTCAATTGAACTCGCGTTAATTGAAAACGCAGCTATAAGAAGTCCGCACTCAGTTAATCATTCACGCATCACACATTCCATACAGAAAATCCCACCCAACAATTTCAGATTTCTCAGATACAGATAAGCTCAAGCGTTTTCGCTTCTAGTCCCCGCGACTAGAAGGTACTAGGGCCTTCGCTGAGAGTTGATCAGGCTCTCCTTCCTCAATTTTTGAGGGGCTGATTTACAATTTTCTAGCTAGAATTACAATACAAAATACAGAATACATACCCGGCGAATGTTCTCCAGTCAGTTAGGTGCTGGGATTAATGCAGGATTCAGGATCCCACTGCTGCCACCAAGAATTGTTGCAGGAATTGAGATAGGAATTTGTGATACTTCAGGAGTCAGACAGCACACACCAGAATGAGGGAGAAATCTTCTTTATTTGCCAGCAAACAAAGCAGGACATCAGTTCTAGCTCTCTTCTCTCTCTCTCAGCTCTCTGGATGTTATGGCTTTTGTCTGTCCTCTTCAGCTCTCTTCTCTTCTGTCTGTTCCTTCTGCTCTCTTTCTCTCCTGTTGTCTTCCAGCTTTCTTTCAGCTCTCCTTCCTTTCTTCTGACGTAAACTGCTTCTGCTCCTACTTAAATACTGTTCTATCCCCCTCCTAGCCTTGCCCCCCCTTACTCTCCAATTGGTTAAGGAATAGATTGGTTACCTGGCCTCCACCAATCATTACTTTAAAAATATCAGTTACATAGGTTCCAGACATCCTAAACTGACCTGTGACCTGGGGCCCCTTACACCAGACATTTGGTCTCCAGAACTCTTGCATGTTCATTATGATTGATTTCTCATCTATAGCTTAAACTGGGTTCCCTTAGAGACCAAGAGGCCCAATCTAACATTGGTTATTCTCATATTCCTAATCAGCTTCATACTACCTGCTAGCTGAACTCTGGCATTCATTAAAGAGGTCAAAAGCCAATCTTACTTAATGGCATTCAGGACCATTTCTACATTTACCTACAATTAATCAAGGAGAAGAGAGCTGACTAGTCCTGACCTCGTTCACCTATCAGCTTATACATTGAACCAGCCAGAACTGCAGATAAGTCAAAACACATGTTTGACCTCTTCACTGCAGTCCTTGCTTGACCTCTTAAACAGCAGACAAAGAGTAATACAGAATTTAACAGACATTCTACACAGACACAAAACTTATTAATTTACACAGAATACAGCATATTCTAAATATCAAAAACTTGTAAATACTAATCTATTGCCTCTCTCTCTAAATAGTATTTTCTTCTAAGCATTTTAAACTAATCCTAAACAAACTGCCTGCAATATGCCGGCTCATAATAGAATACATATGTGTTTGCTTAGCAATCCATCAATCACAAGGGTCTTTCTGACCTTTCTAACCCAGCCCGGCAAACGCTAGACTTCTAGTAATTAATTCCAGCCTGCATTCCTTTATCTTGCTTGCAAGGTAAAAAGCTAGAATTCAAACACCACTTTTAAACCCCAGATTTTAACAGAATTAACCCTTAATATGATTTCTCAGAATTATTCTTTGCCCATGGCTGCCTCAGAAAAGGAGCACAAAATGCAGAGTTTATAGCTGCTTTTGCTACCAGCTACAATAATTTTTTAAGCTGTTTTAGTGATATTCAATTTTTATTTCATGATTTATATCTAGATAAGGGAAACTTTCAAATAAATTAAAAAGCTGTCAAATAATTTTAAAAAATATATATTTTGTCCTCCACCTTTTAAGGCACTACCTATCCAACTGGAACAGGTTTTTTTTTAAACTTTTTACAGATGGACCACGTCCCTTATTTCTAATAATCTTTTCTATTGTTTTCAATAGCATGTGCTATTGTTTTGAGTGTATTAAAATCGCGGCAAGCTCCGCCTACTGGCTTCAGTTCATATAACGGATTAGATAGGTTAACTTCGACGTCTCCTGTTTTCTTCAACCTCCTTGGTAACCCCCAACTGCCGAGCTTCCCGGAAGAGAAGTGCACCGCACTGGCGCCTGCGCAGAAATCCCCAAGAGCAATTCCCGGTCATGGGCTGACCGTGGCGTCTGCGCAGTATAACCCTCGCGGCGCGGGGTGGTTCTTGGTCTGTACAGTGATTGGGGCGTTAGTAGCCTCTCGTTTCCGTTCCTCTTACACACTTTCCGATTTTGTGGCCCCGGAGCTGCAGCGCTATGGCTGACCCCCGCCTCAGACAGATTAAAATTAAGTCTGGCGTAGTGAAGCGGTGAGTGAGGGTCCGGGTTTAAGTTTGAGGGCTAGGGAGGGTGCCGGGCCTGGACCGGGCTTTGGATTTCACGCCTTTAGGGGTTACGTCGGGGATCCAGGCTTTACGTAGTTAGTTTTGTTATGCCGAGAGATGGTGTGTGGTGGCAACGAACTGGTGAGCACTGTAGTACAAGTCATAAAACGCTGTTCCCTGCTTTTAATGCTTTTTCTTTTGAAATCCTGTTGAGAAGCGGCTAGAGATGGGAGAACGGCAGGTTTGTTGGGAGTGAGCTGGTGTCATAAGGCATGAGTGTACATACGCCAGTGTCAGGAAGAAGAGATTAATGAGTAAACAATGGGCTTTTATTTTGAACGTATTAAGGATCTATCGTAACTTTATCAGATTGTCTTTATAAATTAGGAGTAGATAAAATTAAAGCAACAAGAGTTCCAGATGTGTAAACACTAACTAAATTAGGAGTAAAAAGTCAGAGAAGGGACGAGTGTTTTTCGTTTGTCTTTGCCAATTGCTATCAGATTTGGTATTTTTGCTGCTTTAGCTCTAGATACACTTTTAAGCATTGTAGAAACCACAGGTGATTTTCTGGCATATGCTAATTTTCTTTTCAGAATTTGTGCTTCTTCTTAATTTACCAGTAGTTGGAGAATAAGGCTAGTGCCGGGCAGACTTCTATGGTCTGTGCCCTGAAAATAGCAAGGACTAATCAAGTATGCATATGCAGTATCACATCATACCTTATGCTGTGAGTTTGTCTTGTGGGGCAGACTGGATGGACTGTTCAGGTCTTTATCTGCTGTCATCTGTGTTACTCTATTAGCATTTCCTAGATTAGGGACCTTTTTACCAAGCTGTGGTAAAAGGAGCCCTGCGGTAACATCGGTGCATGGATTTACCACATGCTGAGGCACCGTTTACGAGAGCGGGTTTTAAAAAAAGGGAAATGGCTGTGTGGTAGGTACAAACTTGCCACGCAGCCATTTCCTGGGGGAGCCTTTACCATAGGAGACGGTAAGGGCTCCTGTGCTAACCCAGCAGTAAAAATAAAAAATATTTCTTGTTGCGCCAGAAATAGCTCGGGGGGGGGGGGGGGGGAGGGGGCAGCAATACCTCCAGCTCCCACAATGGGGCAGCGGTAATGCTGGATTGGCGTGTGCCGGTGCTGCAGTAGCTCTACTAAGGCTTTGTAAAAAAGGCCCCTTAGTGATGTGTATTTTTGAGTAAAAAAAAAATGCATTTCGGGGGGAGGGGGCAGCAATACCTCCAGCTCCCACGATGGGGCAGCGGTAATGCTGGATTGGCGTGTGCCGGTGCTGCAGTAGCTCTACTAAGGCTTTGTAAAAAAGGCCCCTTAGTGATGTGTATTTTTGAGTAAAAAAAAATGCATTTCGGGGGGAGGGGGCAGCAATACCTCCAGCTCCCACGATGGGGCAGCGGTAATGCTGGATTGGCGTGTGCCGATGCTGCAGTAGCTCTACTAAGGCTTTGTAAAAAGGGCCCCTTAGTGATGTGTATTTTTGAGTAAAAAAAATGCATTTCATCTCTCTTTTTAGGAGTATTCGTGGTGGTTAAAATTTTGCTCAAATACCTCATGCAGCAAAACATGAATCACTGTTTCTCAGTTTTCTTTGATTATACTGTTTTTTTTTCCCGGCACATATGATTTTATGCATACCAGTGGACTTGAAAATAGTTTTGGTAAATAACTACATTTATTTTAAAAAATGACTTATTAGACGAGGTGAAGACTGTTTTTATAAATTGTGAGCACCAGCCAAAATTCTTAGAAGCCAGTGGAAAACTTTTTAGAGCTTTACATTTTTATATATTTTTATTTATTTATTTAGATTTTGCTCACACCTTTTTCAGTAGTAGCGCAAGGTGAGTTACATTCAGGTACACTGGATATTTCTCTGTCCCAGGAGGGCTCACAATCTAAGTTTGTACCTGAAGCAATGGAGGGTGAAGTGACTTGCCCAAGATCACAAGGAGCAGCAGCGGGACCCAAACCGGCCACCTCCGGACCGCAAGACCGGCGCGCCAACCACCAGGCCACCCCTCCACATTGTGACTCTGCTTATTTTTTATTGTGACACTTCAGCTGATTCTCTTCCATTCACTTCAACCTTTTCCTTCCACTTTTTTTTTCTCTGTGTCCCTGCTCCTGGGCCTACCCAGTTGTGGTTGTTCCTCCTCCTGTTCCTGTTTATGGTGGCATCTTTTCTGCGCAGTTCTGGGTGCCAGCATTGAGGTTGGACTCTATAAAACTAACATTTTAATCTTAAACGTATTTTATAAATATACTTATTGCCTAAGCTAAAAAAAAACTTTCAGAACAGGGTGGATTTTGTTTGTAACTTTTATTTTTGTTCAGTGATCATATAGTCCAATGAGAGAAGATTTATAAACATGTTGGGGTAGAGCATTCTGTATGAGAAAAAGAATAAAGAATATCATCAAGCATTGCTCTGTTTACTGCAAAAGCATAGTAGATTCAGACTGATCTAATTGTTACCTCCTGCATCATACTTGGGACACTGTTTACTAAGCAGCACTAAGGGTGAGTTAGCGTTTTTAGCAATTGCTAATGATTAGCATGTGCTAAACGCTGTTACCCATAGGAACATTAGCATGCACTAAATGCTGTTGCCCCTAGGAACATATGGGTGACTCTAGTGGTTTGCTCGAGCTAAAAATGCTAGCATGGCTTAGTGAACAGGGCCCAGAATCTCCTCAACAATTTCCAATCGGATTATTTTGTTGCTACAAGGACTGAATTAGAGATCATAGAAAATACCAACATAACATATTGAGGTGGATATTCAAAAGCACTTACATGGTCAGCAGCAAGGTAACTTGAACAGATGATTTTAGACATATAAGTCATTATATGCCCTATATTATCTGTCTGGACAGAGAGTAGTGCTACTTAGAATTGTGGAGGAATAGTCTGATGTTTAGAGCACCAAACCAGGGAAGCCTGGTTCAAATCCTGTTATGTCCATCTAGAGAGAACATCAGAACTCAGCCATAGAGGACCCTGGCAGCTCTGGATTGATTTGGGCTCCTGGCCTGATTCAGGCACAATTGAACAGTGGAGTTGAGTGGGCTATTGCTGGCGAGGGGGTACACCTGGTGGGGCCAGGTCCCTCCCCCTCCCTTTAGATTATCCTTCCCCCTCCCTTTAGATTATCCTTTCCCCTCTCAATATACTGCGCCCTGATTTAGGGGTTCTTTTACTAAGCCATGCTAAAAAGTGGTCTGCAGTAGTGCGAGTTCACCTTTTGGGTGTGTGCTGGGTCATTTTTTTAACCGCATCGAGGAAAAAGGTCCTTTTTTAAGGGGTCGGAAAATGGACGTGCGCTTAAATTGAAACTAGCGCGCATCCATTTTCTGCCTGAAACCTTACCGTCACCCATTGACCTAGTGGTAAGGTCTCAGTTGCTACCCGCGCGGTAAGCATGCAGCGCGTATCAACTGCTGTTTATCGCCGGGTAAGCGGCCTGCAGTAGAAAATAGAAAATGATTTTCTACTGCGCGATTCAGTGTGCACCAAATTTGGAATTACCGCCCCACTTTGGTGCACACTGTACGCTTGTAGGCCCTCCCGCACTCTTAGGTTGAGTTGGAATCTCCTGGCTCTGGAAAAAAAAACCCCCCACGAAAGAACTCGGCCTTAAGGGAGCTCTGATTCGGGGGGGGGGGGGGGGGGGGGAGGGCCAGAGAACAGAATTCAGAGGCAGGCAGTGGAGGCCCCGTTTGTGTGGGGTGTGGATCCTGTTTGACGTTTTCTTCTGTGTGTAGTTCTGCCTTTGCACGGATTCCCGGTTGCTGTGAGTACCACTATTTGCCTTTTTTTTTCTCCCCAGGGTGCATGTCGGGGTGCCGGTGGAGTCAGCTAGGCGATACTCCCACTGCAGGGGCAGCAGGACTGTGTCAGGTGTTTGTGCCTCGGGTGCGTGCACTTTCCCTCTTCCTGGGCTGGGGCTTCTCTCTCGCGGCCCAGTGTGTCTGATCCGTCAGTGGAGGGAAGATTTGGCAGGCTCTCCAGACCTTGTGTTTTCGCATGAGTCCGCATCTGCCATCTTAGATTCACCATCATATGCCTTTTTCCTGCTACGGAGCAAGTGTGCGTGCAGAACGAGATCATGGCCCTTGCAGTTTTGGACCTGGTGGGCATATCAGGGAGTGTGCAGTCAGATCTTCCTTTCTCCCCCAATTTTGTGCTGTTAATGCACAAGGCCTTTCTGCTGAAGCGGAGGCAGACAGCCCAGACCCCACCACTGGAGGCCCCTGTGGGGGTGCTATGGTCCCGGGACCAAAAAGGCCATGCTTGGAAGGTCCCCAGGGAGGCTGATGTCATGTCCCTCATTTTGGGCCCCGGGATGGAGGACCACCTGTTGGTGATCTCGGCGCGGTCCTTAGAGGACCCGCTGGAGGAGTGGGAGTTGCCCCTGGATGAGGGGGATGACCCCAGGGTGGCATGGATGTTCCGGAAGGAGGAGTTGTCTTCCCTCATTACTTGGGCACTTGAAGTTCTCAAGATTTGAGCCCTGGACCAGCCAGCCCAGGAGCGTAGCCCTGGTCCCCTCTACATTTGACCGGCCGCCTTGCCGCCGCAACAGGTACCTTGTTTGCTGGCGGGGGTTCCCAATCCCCGCCAGCTGAAGAGTCTTTATGGTGCAGGACGTAAGGTGTCAAACAGATGATCACACCATGAAGGCGCCGGAGTCGACCAGTGCTGAAGAAGACTCTTCGGTTGTCGGGGATTGGGGACGGCCAAAATAGACGTTTTTTTTGAATGGGCGTCCATTTTGACTGTCATTTCCCCCCCTGCAATAATAAAAACGTCTTTTTTGGCAGTGCTTCACTCAGCTGACAGACCTGGAAGTCTCTGAGCCAATCACAACGCGTTCAGCCGAGCTAAACGTGCTGTGATTGGCTCAGAGACTTCTAGGTCTGTCAGCTGAGTGAAGCACTGCCAAAAAAGACGTTTTTATTATTGCAGGGAGGAATTACGGCCAAAATAGATGTTTTTTTTTTTTTGATGGGAGTCCATTTTAGCCGTCATTCCCCCCCCCCCCCCCCCCCTTTTGCAATAATAAAAACGTCTTTTTTGGCAGTGCTTCACTCAGCTGAGACCAGGAAGTATCTGAGCCAATCATAATGCGTTTAGCCAAGCTAAATGCGCTGTGATTGGCTGAGATAGACCTAGAGGAGGGTGCTGTGCCTTCTTCTTGGATCCCAATCACACATGAAGGGAGGGAGCCTGTGAAAGGGGAACTGCTGAGCCCTCTCGTGCTGTGGCTGTGCAGCTTTTCAGTCGGAGGTACAGGTTTTTAAAGTTTTTTGTTTTTTAAAGTGAAGCACGTCCATAAAGGACATTCTTGGCATGCGCAGAGCAGCCAGCATAATGCTTGGCTGCTCTGCGCATGCTCCACAGGCGACTGTTTACCGATGGAATACAGAAAGTAAGTGAGCTACAACGAGCAGCTCATTTGCATTCCTATTCCTTGATGCATGCCCTTCCCTTACCGATTCAGTAAGAGAATCGGTAAGGGAAGGGCTCTAGCGATTTTTTTAGTGCATTTTCCCCTAAGTGCTTTAATTATCAATACTACTCAGAACTTGGAAGTGTACCTCTGAATACGGGGGTGTATACTGTATTATTTATGGCATTTGTATCCCACATTTTCCCACCTCTTTGCAGGCTCAGTGTGGCTATGTGTATTGCAGGCAGCTCTGACATTAAATAGGTGCTATATTCTGTCTTACAGAATGTAATCATATTGCCCTAAGTTTGACCATAGGGTACCTAGGAGGTAATGTGGTTAGGTTTATTTTGGTTCAGACTCTGGCTAAGTCAGGCATTTTCATGAGCTTCTTCAAATTAACTTAGCAGAGGAGAAAGTCTTGCTGTCCCTTCATCAAGCATGAGCTGATCTCGGCATTCCTCAGCTGGCAGGGCTGGGAATGGCTCCTGGATTCTCCCATACAGGCTGTTGATTGCTGAAGTCTGTGAGCGCACACTACATTTCTCAGTCTGGAAAGGGCTGAGGCTGATCTTCCTAAGTCATCCCTGGCTTGATTTAAAAATATGTATGTGCGTGTGCATTATAGATATATTGATAGACAGGTACATGTGTGTGTGTGTATATAGATAGAGATATATAAAAAATTAAAATAAATATTAAGATGGTCTAAACGTAATCCTGTGTGTATGGCCTTTTGGAAGGATTGTTCCATTCAGACTTAACTTCCAGAAGGATATTCTTCTGTGTTCTTTTTAAAAAAAATAAATTATCCATAAATGATTTTATGCTTTTCTGGGCAACATTTCCTTATATTTTATATCCATAGCTCTACTTTACAGGGCTGTCAAGTAGTTTACATCTATTTCTGTCAGACGTTAAAACGCCCTTAATGCAAAGGCTGTGTGGTAATTATTGGAAGTGGGCCTCGCATGTGCTCAACAATTGTGGTACTGAAAACTGCACTAGTGGCATGCATCTGTATACAATTAGCGTAGATGCATTTCAGCACCTGGCATTGAGACAGTTCTAAGGGAACCTGCCTACCTACAAAGATGTCGATTAGGCAGCCGTATTTATCTTGTGCTAACTGTAGTTTGCAGCATATTTTCTTTCTATGTCCAAGTCCTGTCTAATTCCCTCTCAGTAATGCAGCGTGGAGTTAACATGAATTAGTGTATGCCATCCTCCATGTCACATCTATAAAAGCTATCCTGCTCGGGCAGAAAGAGTCAACACATGCCAATTCACATGTTTCTTGCTTAGCGTACTTGGTACAATGAACTGGCTGGAGACTCTTTTGACTTCACTAGTTCTGACAGAGGCGTAAATTCTTTTTCCTTTTTGGGCCACGTATCAACGTTTTCTCTGCTTTGCAGTCTGGACCAAGCCCTTTCAGTTTCAGACGATGCCTTTCTGGCTGGCAACTGCCCCTTGTACATTTACCAAAGTCATAGAAGTTGTGGAGGTGTCTCTCAGATCAAAGGGCATCTTATTTCATTCTTAGCTGGATGATTGGCTATTCAGAACTAGGTCATATCAAGAGACTGGTCAGGCCTCGGACCGAGTGATACTCCTTTTGCTGTCCAAGATTGGGTACTCAACTCGCAGCAGAGTCGTCTGCTGTTGTCCCTGTCTCTAGGGTACCTAGGGGGTGTTTCGACTCTCGGCTGAGTTGGATTCTTCTTCTTCCCCCGGTCAGTATTCTCATGTTGCAGTCTCAGTTTTCACCTGTTGTTGCAGTTCTTAAGGCTGAAAAGACAGGGGTTATCTGCAGGCCCTGGGTTTCACGGCGGCGGTGATAGAAGCGATGACTTAGGCATGGGCCCACATGCGGCCGTTTCCAAAGTCGCTACTCTCCATGGGGTCATCACAGAAGGATTTTCTAGACTAATTTTGTCCCTGCCGACTCAGGTGAGGGACAGCCTCTGCTGGTGGCTCAGGAAGTCCAATCTATCCAGGGGTATGCCCTTGGAGCAGCCAACATGGCTAGTCGTGTCAACAGATGCCAGTCTCGGGCGCTCGGGCACTCATGGTCTCCGGTTTTGA
Organism: Microcaecilia unicolor; assembly: GCF_901765095.1. NCBI lineage: Eukaryota > Metazoa > Chordata > Amphibia > Gymnophiona > Siphonopidae > Microcaecilia > Microcaecilia unicolor. The sequence continues at coordinate 118,569,563 of NC_044032.1, forward strand.
AAGGAGACCTCTTGCTCGCTCAGCCTTCTGGAAACCACAGCACTTCAGCTGGTTCCCCACGCGTTTCGCCCCCTGCTGGCAGGCGAGTCGGTCTGCATCATGTCAGACTGGGCCACAGAGGTGGAATATATATCCATTGGCAAGGGTATATGAGGTGTCATCAGTTCAAGCAGGTGGCAGCGGAGCTATTTCATTGGGCGGAATTGCATTGTGTGGCTCTTTCTGCATTCCATGTGGTGGGTGTTCACAATGGTCAGACAGTCGAAACACGTGGGATCCCATAGAGTGGTCTCTCAGCGACGTAGTGTTTCAAGCAGTGTAGAGCGTTATGAACTTCCGACGATGGATCTTTTGCTTCCGCGCTCAATGCGAAGCTTCCTTTATGCTTCAGTTGATGTGAAGAGCTCAGAGGGTAGCTCCTCTCCTTTGGCCTTGGCTGGCCAGTTGGCTCTAGGCCTTTCCTCTGTGGCCTCTCTAGGCTGTCTCAGAGAATTGTGACACAGAGAGGCCGGGTGACTTTGATGAAGTCGGATTGGCCTCGCCTCGCAGACCTAGGTGCACTGATCTTTGGGGCCTTCTGGTCAGTTCTCTGCTTCAGTTTCCGGAGTTGATATGTCATCTGGGGCAGAGTCTGATGGTTCTTTTGGTTCTGGTTTGATTTTGTTTTACGGCTTGGCTCTTGAGCACACTCAATTGGCAAAGAGAGGGCTCTCGGCGAGCTTGGTGGCCATTATGATTCAGTGGAGGTGTCTGTCTACGTCCCTAGCTTACGTTAGGACTTGGCAGATTTTTTCTGAGGCGCGGTGTCGGAGCTGAACATTTCTCCATTTCGCACATCAGTTCCACAGTTGTTGGTTCTTCTTGCGATGAGGTTTTTGTGACAAAGTGTGCCTTTCCCTGTCTTGCGGTGCAACTTGTCCTGTTTTTTTCATGGTCGTGCTCAGGGTAAGGCCTTGGCCAGCCATCTGGGTATAATCCAGGGTTTTTGCGTGACATGAACCTTGTTTCGTCCTCAGTTGGTTGTTTTCCTTGGTGGTTTCTTAATTTGGTGCTTTCAGTTCTACACAAGACCCCGTTTGAGCCGGTGGCTTCCAGTACCTTAAAGGATGTGACGCTTAGACGCTATCTTTGGTGGCTGTCGGCTCGGCTATCGGCCTCGGCTGCAGGTTCTTTTTGGTAAGTCTCCATTTTTGGACTTCTGTAAGGATTGGGATGTGTTATGCCCCATTCCCGCCTATCTTCATAAGGTCTTGGCTGGATTTCACTTGTCTCAGTCGGTGGTTTTCTCTGTGCTCTGTTCTTCAGGTTTGGAGGATCAGCGTCGCTTGGGGTGTCTTGTTGCCTGGAGAGTTCTCGAGCAGTGATAAGGTCTACGAATAAATTTTGTGGGACATATCTGTTCCTTCGGATTGGGGATTCGCGCACAGGGGCTCATGGCTTCTAAGTCTACTGTTTCTCGTTGTCTTAAAAGAAATGATTGCTTTCACTTATCTGCTCTCCAGAAAGCTAATACAGGAAGGAGTGAAGGCGCTTTCTATGAGAGAACAGGTGGCTTCTTGTGCGAAGAGTTTTCTGGTACCTCATAGTTTTGTAAGGCGGCCTGGCCTCTTGGTTGACTGCATTCTTTTTCAAAGCATAATAGGTTGGATGTGCAGTGTTGTGAGGATGCGGTTTTTCGTAAGAACCGTTCTCTCACCGGAGTTTACTTGGATCCTTCCCATGTTCATACTGCTTTGTTAATTCCCATCAGTCACATTCTGGGCCAGTCCGAAGGGACTAAAGGAAAGCAAATTAGCAGTTAAGGCCTAATTTCTCCTTGTGTACCTGATGAGTCCTGCTGTCTAGCATGCAACTGGTGAGACACAATTCTTTCATCTCAGTTTGTAGTTTCTCCAATTACAAGTAAAATTTTAAAAAAGCTCTAGCATTCTTTTATGAAAAAAAAAACAAAGCTCAACCGCATAGACAGTCTACTTGTTTCTCTTGTGATCCCATTACAAGTAAGCAACTGTGCTTTTTCAGTGTTTTAATTTCCTATAGTATTTGCCTTTGCAAATTTATTCTAAAGGTTAAATCTTTTCTAAAAAGGTAAACAAATCATAGCCATTATTTTATTTATTTTAATATGCAGAAATGAAGAAAAACGTCTGACAGCTATTGTCGTGGGCAGCCATCTGCCACAGAAAACAGAGAACTTGTAGGGGATGCAAAGATACTGGATTGGGGGCAGTGAGGAAGAAAATAGTAAGTTGGGAACAGTAAAGAAAAAAGGGCAGAAAAATAAGATTAACCACGTTTTTTTTTTTAATGAAGATCTTTTTTCCCAAGCCTTAAATGCCACCCAAGTTTTCTAAAAAACATTTTTAAACTTTGAAATTAGAAAAAAGTGAAGAACAGAAACATTGCTAAAATGGTTTGCAAAAAAAAAAAAAAAAAAACACCTCCCCCCCCCACAACATATCGGTGCATTCAAAAAAGGTTTTCTTTCCATCCCTGTTTCTTTAATTTAAAACTATACTTGCTGCATACAGTGCCTTATAGTAAAGTCAGTATGAGGAGGCAAGTATTAATGATTTGCTAATGTATAAGTTAATTGCTTAAACTTGCTTAAGTGTCTGTCTTTTTATAACAATTTTTAACCGATGATGAATCAAAATCTGAAGTGAATAGCTAGTGTTAGGGACTTTAGAACCTAGCACTGACATGGGCCCATACCTTCTTTCTGACTAAATGAAAGTGACACCAGTAGATTAGAATGAGACTAAGACAATTCACATTGCAATTGTGTTGGTTTAACTTTAACAATTTTTTAACACTCTTGTTTAAATGTAGTTGACATGCCATAATTACAAATCTACAAGCGTTGATTGTAGAATTTTACTTCACAGACCTATGGGGAAAGATTTTTTTTAAGCAACCTTTTCAGAAGCCATCTTTTTCAGATCTAATATTTTAATTTTGGTGTGTTACCTACGTTCTTTCTATGGCTGTGTGTAGCTGTACATTACATTTGTAAGGGTAATGTAGGACCCGTAGTAGGGCTATCTTCTTTAATTTCTAAGGTTGCATGTTCAAATATAGCTCAGATTGGCAATCAAGTAGTCATTGAGAAGACATCGGTGGCCTGCAAGAAATGTAGCCATGATAGTATTTCAGACAGGGCACAATTAACGATTGCCAAACAGGGCTTTGGAGTCAGAGTTGGAAACAAATTTGGATAAAGTTAGACTCAAAAAGAACATAAGATTAGCCATACTGGGTCAGACCAATTTTCTGTCCATCTAGCCCAGTATCCTGTTTCCAACAGCGACCAAGCCAGATCACAAATACCCAGCAGAAACCCAGATCATGGCTACATTCCATATTACCAATCCCAGGGCAAGCAGTTGCTTCCCCATGTCTGTCTCAATAGCAGACTATGGACTTTTCCTCCAGGCACTTGTCCAAACCTTTTTTTAAACCCAGATAAGCTAACCTCTCTTACTACATTCTCTGGCAAAAAGTTCCAGAGGTTAACTATTTGTTGAGTGAAAAAATATTTCTTCCTTTTTGTTTTAAAAGTATTTGGAGTACAGGAGTAGCCTAGTGGTTAGTGCATTAGACTTTGATCCTGGGGAACTGGGTTCGAGTCCCACTGCAACTCCTTGTGCCTCTGGGCAAGTCGCTTAACCCTCCATTGCCCCAAATACAAATAAGTACTTGCATATGCTATGTAAACCGCTTTGAATGTAGTTGCAAAAACCACAAAAAAGCGATATATGAAGTCCAATTCCCCCTTTCCTTATAACTTCCTTGAGTGACCCATAGTCTTTGTATTTTTGGAACGAGTAAAAAAATTGATTTACTTCTCATTCTACCCCACTCAAGATTTTGTAGACCTCAATTATATCTCCCCTCTCTTTTCCAAGCTGAAGAACCCCAACCTCTTTAGCCTTTCTTCATATGAGAGGAATTCCATCCCCTTTATCTTTTTGGTCGCTCTTCTTTGAACCTTTTCTAATTCCACTATATCTTTTTTGAGATACGGTGACCAAAACTGAATGCAATACTTCAGGTGAGGTCGCACAATGGAGTAATAGAGGCATTCTAGTATTTTTGATCTTATTCACTCACTATCTGTTTCCCAAATTTTGGCTGCTGCCACAAATTGAACGTATTATTTATACCCTAGCATCAGGTAACAATTATTCGGATTGTTCTTTCCAATGTGCATCACCTTGCACTTGTCCACATTAAACTTCTTCTGCCATTTGGATACCCAGTCTTCCAATTTTCTAAGGTCTTCCTGCAATATTTCACAGTCTGCATGTGTTTTAACAACCTTGAATATTTTTGTGTCATTCGCAAATGTAATCACCTCACTCATCATTCTGATTTCCATATCATTTATAAATATGTTAAATAGCAGCAGTCCCAGTACTGATCCCTGTGGCACTCTACTGTTCAGCCTCCTCAAATGAGTGAAATACAATTTAATCCTATCCTCTTTTTTTCTGGCCAATAACCAATTCCTAATCCACTCCAGAGCATTGCCTCCCATCCCATTACACTTTAATTTTCTCAGGAGTTTCTCATGATGAACATTATCAAAATCTTTTTGAAAATCTAGATACACTGCATCAACTGGCTCACCTTTATCCACATGTTTATTCATGCCTTCAAAGAAATGAAGCAGATTGGCGAGGCAAAACTTCCCATGGCTGAACCCATGCTGACTGTGTCCCATTAAACCATGTTTGTCGATGTGTTGTGTAATTTTATTTTTATAATAGTTTCCACTATTTTGCCCAGCACTGACATTAGGCTTACTGGTCTGTAATTTCCTGGACTACCCCTGGAACCTTTTTTAAAAATCGGTGTCACATTGACCACCCTTCAATCTTCTGGTACTATGGACGATTTTAACAACGTTACATATTAATAACAGCAGATCATCAATTTCATGCTTGCGTTCTTTGAGTACCTTTTAGATGTATGTCATGGGGTCCAGGTGATTTACTATTTAATTTGTTGTTTTGGCTCAGTACATCTTCCAGGTTCACTGAAATTTCTTTCGGTTCCTCTGCGTCATCACCCTTGAAAACCATTTCCGGTACAGGCAAATCTCTTACATCTTTGTCCGTAAAGACAGAAGCAAAGAATTGATTCAGTTTCTTCACTATGTCCTTGTCCTCCCTGAGTGCCCCTTTTGCTCTTTTGTGATCTAATGGTCCCATGGATTCCCTCGCAGTCTTTCTGCTACTGATGTACCTGAAAAAGTTGTTACTGTGAGTTTTAGCCTCTTCGGCAAGTTTCTCTTCATATTCTCTTTTTGCCTTCTTTATTAATGCTTTGCATCTGACTTGCCAGTGCTTATGTTGCTTCATATTTTCTTCATTTGGGTCTTACCGTTCTTCGAAGGACATTTTTTTTTACTTTCATTTCACCTTTTAACCATGCTGGCTGTCATTTTCTGTTCTTTCCACCTTTGCAAATATGTGGAATGTGTCTGGGCTTCCAAGATGGTATTTTTGAATAACATCTATGCCTGATTTAGTGTTCTAACCTTTGCAGCTATAGTAGATTTCATTTGTGGATTCATCCCAGATAGTAGCTTGATCATGTTATGATCATTGTTTCCCAGTGGACCCAACACCTCTTGCACTATGCTCTGCACACCACCAGGGACCAGATCAAAAATTGCTTCCCGTCTTCTCGATTCTTGGACCAGTTGCTCCAAGAAGCAGTTGTTTATTACTTTTAGAAATTTTGTCTCCCTTGCACTCCCTGTTGTAACATTTATCCAGTCAATACCAGGGTTGGCATTATCCTCCCTTAAGGTGCAGTTGGCGTACTTTTGGGGATGTGTGAAGGGTAAGTCTTTGGCTAGTCATCTAGATGTAGTACTTTTTTTTTTTTAAGAGATGCTAATATTTTGTGCCCACCCTGCGCTTTCCTTTCCGTCTTGGGATCTTAATCTGGTTCTCTTGGTTCTCATTCTTCCTTTTTTTGAACTACTGCCTTTGATTACTATTAAGGACCTTACCTTAAAAGTGGTGTTCTTGGTGGACATTTTGTCTGTGACATGCGTATCGGAATTGCAGGCTCTGTCTGCTCCCTTTTTGGAGTTCCTACGGATCATGTAGTGTTGCGGCCATTTCCATCCTTTCTTCCAAAGCTGTTGTTCTCCTTTCATATTAATCAGCAGTTGGTCCTTCTAGTCCTTTGTGCTTCCAGTGGATCGGAGGAGCAGAAGTCGTTGTGTAGGTTGGATGTTCGCGGGGTGTTGAAGGAGTATATTCACCGGATGGAGGACTTCTGTCGGTCTGATCATCTTTTCGTATTGCTTGGTGCTGGTCGTAAAGGGTTGGCAGCTTTTAAGGCGACTCTGACCAGGTGGATTAAGGAGGTGATTAGTTCGGCCTATATTCTCAAGTTCAGACCGGTGCTGGATGGTATTAAAGCTCATTCTACTAGAGAACAGGTGGAGTCCTGCGCGGAGAGTTCTTTGGTTTCTCCATTGGATATTTTTCAAAGCGGCCACCTGGTTTTCTTGCATTCGTTTGTCCAGCATTACCGAGCGAAAGTTCTGGAGTGTCAATATGTGATTTTCGGTCAGAGGGTTCTGATGGTGGGGCTGTTTGGGTCTCTCGATTTGACTGCTTTTTTACTTACCACCAGTCTTCTGGGCTAGTCCAGAGGTTGGCTAGTCCAGAGGCATGTTAAGGAGAAATTAGGTCCTACCTGCTAACTTGCTTTCCTTTACTCCCTCTGGACTGGCTCAGATCCTGCCCTTTGCAATTGGTGATGTTTTGCGGGGACACTGTTTGGAGGTTGTTTTGTGGTCTTCCATGATTGCTCTTGTCTCTGTGGGGACAGAAAAAGAGAAACAAAAGAAAACAAAGATACGAACATGAATTTGATATAACTGTGTGTGTGTGTGTGTGTGTGTGTGTGTATGTATATGTGTGTGTATATATACAGTGCAATCCGCTTAAGTGCAAGGATCTGGGACCAAAGAAATACATGCAGTTAACCGTTGTGACCCAAAGAAGCTTGACATCTGATAAACGTATGTACAGTACTGTTATACGTACAGTATACAGTCTCCGTTAACTGACGTTAGGCTTACTTGACGTAATCAGCTGTAGTCCTCTGTACACTATTGGGTCTGTGAGTTCCGTAGACTACGTCTGCCAGACGGTAAAAACTGTCATAGCACTGACATCCAGTGGCCTCCATATAGGCCCGCACGGTGTTGAGACTCTCCAGCGCTTTGGTCTTAACGGCCTGGCCTTTGAGAGGTCGAAATTGAGGAAGAAAGGCTATTCGGACGTGATGATAGCTATCTTATTACACGCCGTAAACGCTCTACAACAGCAGCTTATGCTCAAGTGTGGCACACCTTTGTTGGTTGGTGGGCCCTTCGGGGATGGGAACCTGCCCGGACTTCCGTTTCTCAAATGCTAGATTTTTTTGCAGGAGGGACTTCAGAAGGGTTTGGCATATAATTCCCTCAGAGTTTAGCTGGCAGCGCTCTCTTGTCATGTAGCCTTTTACCATGTCTACCTCTATTCGCTGACAACTGTATATGTTCTCAGATTCCAGTTTTCTAACCAATATTATACCAACTGCAATTCTGTTCCATGTAAGAAGAATATTTTTTGCTCTACTGCGCACTGTTTGATGTTCAAGGTTTATATTTAATTTCTTATTACTCTGTCTAGAATTTAACTGTTAAGTGGATTATAATTGCCCAAATTATATTACTAATCAGTATTACCTGTATGCATTAACAAGCCATGTAAATATTATCCTTGGTTGTACTTAAGGAAATGTGGGAATGAGGAAGCTATATAAGGAATAGCACAAAGCTTGTAGTTCAGACAGAGAATCTTTTTGCCGAATCCCTGTCTCTGAGGACTGATACAATACTTTCTTATAATGCTGTAAGAACTAGTCACTTAATTCTTTACTAGTGTTTGTGGGTGGGAATCTGGAGTCTTTGAATTGAACTGTTTTGAGTTGTTCAGACATGCCAGTTACTGCATGGTGCCAGGTAAGACGTTTGTTCTTACTGTATGCGGTGCTCTGTATGGCTGGGTTTTCTCTCTGTACAACAAAAAAAAGTGGGAGGGTGACCAAGGATACCAAAGACTGGAAGATGTATATTGGTAAAATGGAGTTTATTGAAGTATGAAGACTCTCTCTGGTCACTTCAATGCCTTTTGATCTCTCGCTTTTATCCTGCTAGTACAAAGCCAATATAGCATTATAGAAACGTGTTTATTTAACAGAATAATTTGGCTAAATAACTCTTGCTTGCATTTGTGTTACTTCCTTCTCACCTCTGGGAATTTTTGTGTTCTAATATCAGTGTTTCACTCTAAGGATTGGTTTCAGGGATACCCTTTTTTTCAGTTTGAAGGATCCTCAAGCCCCCTCGGGGTGACGCCCCTCTTTCCTGGTTGAGGGGTGGCTCCCAGATCTGTCCCATTATAATGCACGACTTACTGAATCATAGAAAAATGTGGGCAGATAGACCATATGGTCTATCCAGTCTGCCAATCCATGCCATCTATTCTTCCAATCACTCCCTTAGAGATCCTATGTACTTGTCCCAAGCTCTCTTGACTTCAGATACTGTTTTCGTCTCCACTACTTTCAGTGGGAGGTGGTTCCATGAATTCATGACCCTTTCCACGAAGGATTTCCTCAGGTTACTTTTGAGTCTGTCCCCTTTCACCTTCATCCTATGCCCCCTTGTTCCAAAGCTTCCTTTCAGTTGAAGGAGACTTGCCTCCTGTGCATGAATTCCGCATAAGTATTTAAATGTCTCTATCATATCTCTCTTCTCCCCCCTTTCTTCCAAAGTATACATATTGAGATCTTTAAGTCTGTCCCCATATGCTTTATGACAAAGACCATTGACCATTTTAGTAGCTGCCTTCTGGACCAACTCGTCCTGTTTATATCTTTTTGAAGGTGCAGTCTCCAGAATTGTACGCAGTATTCTAAATGAAGTCTCACCAGAGTCTTATACAGGGGCACCATCACCTCCTTTTTCCTACTAGTCATTCTTTTCCCTGTGCACCCAAACATCTCTCTCTTTTGCTGTCGCTTTTTCTACCTGTTTGGCCACCTTAAGATCATCATATACAATCACACCCAAGTCTCGCACCTCTTTCATGCACAAAAGTTCTTCACCCCCTAAACTGTACCGTTCCCTCGGGGTTTTGCAGTCCAAGCGCATGACCCTGCATTTTTTAGCATTAAATCTAAGCTGCCAAATTCCAGACTATTCCTTTATCTTAGCTGAGTTCTTCCTGAAGTTATCCACACCATCAGGGGTGTCTACCCTGTTGCAGATTTTCGTATCATCCAAAAAGAGACAAACCTTACCAGACAGCCCTTCAGCAATATCAGTTACAAAAATGTTCAAAAGAACCAATCGAAGAACTGAACCTTGAGGAGCAGCACTGGTAACATCCTTTTCCTTAGAATGAGCTCCATTTACCACTTTTTGCCTTCCACTCAAACCAGTTTCTAACCCAGTCAGTCACTTTAGGGTCCATACCGAGGGCACTCAGTTTGTTTGTTTGTCATCTATGTGAACCATGTGAAAGGCTTTGCTAAAATCTAAATACACCACTTCTAGCGCTTTCCCTTGATCCAACTCTCTGGTCATCCATTCAAACAAATTTAATCAGATTTGTCTGACAAGACCTGCCTCTAGTGAAACTGTGCTACCTCATGCCCTGTAATCATTTGAATTCTAACAACATCTCTGTTTTAAATGTTTCCATTAATTTACTTACTGTAGAAGTCACTTACCGGTATTTAATTCTCAACCTCTTCCTAACTTCCGCTTTTGTGGAGAGGGTCAACATCTGCTCTTCTCCAGTTCTCTGTAACCACTCCTGACTCTAGAGGAGCTTTGAAAAGGTTAGCCAGCACAGCCGCTAGAACTTCCCTAAGTTCCTTCAGTACCCTCGGATGTATGCCATGCGACCCATCAAGGCCTTTGTCTTTCTGCTGGTCATATAACAGATTCAAATCAATGACTGAAAAAGACTGGTGAATTTATTCAAGTTGAGAGTATATTTTCTGACATTTTTTCCTCCCATATATAAAAATTAGAGTTGATTTAGAATTGATCGACAGGTGGTTAACTTTGTACAATGTAGAGATGGTCATATGCGCCATCTTTGCGGGTGCTGTGAGTTCTTGAGTATCCCCAATATTCTTTACAGCACTTCCCAGACATCAGAGCTGAAATCTTCGAGATGTAGAGCTGCAGGGGAAGACAGGAAGGAAGGATGTCTCTCTGTAGCTACTACTCTTTCTGCTTCCTACTTGCTAGCTAAGGAATGTCTGACCAGTTGGCTTCAGGGGAAATCAGGATGGAAGGTTGGTGTCTCTTAAGCTACTAGTCTTCTCTCTCCTACAGTTTATTGACTAGCTAAGAAATATCTGACCAGTGGGCTAATAGGGAGCAAAGAAGTGCTGCAGTGCAGTCAGGTAGGCTTCCTGCCTTTGGTCTACCATAGAGAGGAGGAGAAGTGCAGACGGAGCAAGGATGTTTGATGACAGGAGATGGCATGATCCTATCTGGCCCATTATATGGATTGAAGCCAGTGGGTGGAGCTTGCCGCCGTATTGGTTTGTCCAAAACAGTAGCAAACACTATTGAAAACAATAGCAAACTTGGGAGGTTTTATTAAACTGCCTTGGTTTTGCATTGTTTCTGTTAGGGAGGGAATGGGGGGGGGGGGGGTTGAGGGGTCTGTGAAAGGGAAAGAATTATATTCACACTTAGGACATCACTAGATAACATAGAACTATTCTTTAGGTGACAACCTGTACACCACCTTGAGTGAATTCCTTCAAAAAGGCGGTAAATGAGTCCTAATAAATAAAAAATAAATAAATAAACCTAAGGGAATTGTTCTGCCATTCTACTACTACTACTATTTAGCATTTCTATAGCGCTACAAAGCGTACACAGCACTGCACAAACATAGAAGAAAGACAATCCCTGCTCAAAGAGCTTACAATCTAGTAGACAAAAAATAAAGCAAACAAATCAATTAATGTGTAGAGGAAAGAGGAGAGGAGGGTAGGTGGAGGCGAGTGGATACAAGTGGTTACGAGTCAAAAGCAATGTTAAGGAGGTGGGCTTTCAATCTAGATTTAAAGCTGGTCAAGGATGGGGCAAGATGTAGGGGCTCAGGAAGTCTATTCCAGGCGTAGGGCGCAGCAAGACAGAAGGAGCGAACTGGAGTTGGCAGTAGCGGAGAAGGGAACAGATAAGGATTTATTCAGGGAACAGAGTGCACGGGAAGGGGTGTAGGGAGTGTAGGACGAGTGTGGAGAGATACTGGGGAGCAGCAGAGTGAGTACATTTATAGGTTAGTAGAAGAAGTTTGAACAGGATGTGAAAACGGATAGGGAGCCAGTGAAGCGACTTGAGGAGAGGGGTAGTATGAGTAAAGCAACCCTGTTTTTGTTCAAGTTGCAGACAGAAAAGCTGTTTAAATGAAAGTGAAATGTTTTTTGTCAGTGCTTTAGAACTTGCTTTGTTGTTTGCAATACTGTATTGTGGATTTCAGTGTTGCGCTATATGCTCTGGTGAAACTGCTGCAGTTTGTCCAGAAAAGCTAGTCCTTTCGTCTGCTTTTTAAGATCCCAAGGCTCCCATACTCTTCTGGTGTTAAGTCATAGTCCAGAAACTGAGTGGATAAAAAAAAAAAAAAAGGAATTAGAGAGATGGGTGGTAATAACTTCATGCAGATACACACGATGAGGGAGGAGAGCCAGCCCTCGGTAATTCCTTTCCTAAGCTTTCAGCACAGCAAACAGAAACAAAGCTGATTTTTTTTCTGCTTGCCTTAATGAATGTTTTGGGTTGATACGGTGTTGGTCTGTCCAAAAAAAACGGCAATTTCTGGGACAGGTTTTTTTTTTTTTTTTTTCTTTCTCACATTGTATCTCTCTCTCTCTCTCTCTCTCTCTCTCTCTCACACACACACGTATTCTGTTTTCATACTTCCTCTGTGTACATCCGTATGCTGCACGAACTGGCATATTTCTAACTATAACAGATAACAATCAACAACAACGTGGATGCAGGAGCTAGTGTGTTTTGGACAACCTAAGATGGCAGCTGCTGGGGAAACCGGCTTCAACTTTTTGATGTCATACTGTCTTCACTCATCAAATCTCCTTGAGACGGAGGCACAGGGAAAGGAATAAGGACTTGATAGAAAGGTAGGAAAAGGAAAAAGTAGACATAGGCACGTTTCTAACTATAACAGATAACAATGAACAACAACAACGTGTATGCAGGAGCTGCTAGTTTGTTTTGGACAAGCTAAGATGGCAGCTGCTGGGGAAACCGGCTTCAACTTTTTGATGCCATGCTGCCTTCACTCATCAAATCTCCTTGAGACTGAGGCACAGGGAAAGGAATAAGGACTTGATAGAAAGGTAGGAAAAGGAAAAAGTAGACACAGGCACTGAGAACTGAAAGACATGGGTTGTGAGAGAAAGAGACTGAGGGAAGAGAGATGGACTGTGAAAAGAGAGGCAGTGCTGAAGTGAATGCAAGCTGGGAGAGGGCAATGGGCTGTGATGCAAAGATAAGTGGGTGAAGAATGGGTTGAAGAAAGAAATAGGAGAGGAACTGTGTGGGATTCAAAGGACAGGGGGTTGATGGGGAAGAAGCACTAACAGGTGAACAAAGGTATGGAAGTGGCAGGAGGGGTGAGACTAGAAAGAAAAAAAAAAACATAAGAAGAAGCAACAAAAAGATAATTTGAACCATGAGCACAAAAATTATCATCCACTCCCCATAACTGAATGAGCCCAAGAATCACTGGGTACAAGCTGCTAGTATCTTCTCTTTTCTTCCAACCTTGTAGTCACTGGGGTAAATGAGGTATTTCATTAGAAGATTGGGGAAAAGGGAAGGAGGGTGTTGAAGTATGGAGGGTGGGGTGAGGCAGGGGGATGTGACACAGTGGCATGGAGGGGTGGGGCTATTTTTTTTCTTTGTCAAGGCAAATATTGGTAACCCTAGGAATGTCATGAACTGAAAATCTCCCTTTTAAAACATTTGGCATCTCTGAAATTAAGAGGGGCTATGGTCAGAGATTGACCTAAGGGGGGATGGAGATTAGAACTGTTCCCATTCCTCACAAAAATTAAAATATTCACCCATTAGAAATAGTGGGGGCACTGGGCTATGTCAGCCTAAAAAAGTAGCACAGCATCAGCAGGAAGAGCTGGCGGGAGACCATTCGGGGGGGGGGGGGGGGGGGGGGTGTTGGTGAGAAGGGACACGCTGTCTCACAAACTGTGTTTACTGCTCCCTTGCTTTCCTCCTGCTTAATTGCTGAATCCTTGCACCCCCCTGTGCTGTTGGTAAAACTCTACAACCACCTCCCAGGTCTCAACTTGGCTCCTTGAGGTGGATGTTTGTTCCTTAGTCACTGGAGCAATATCCTGCAGGCAGCCCAGAACACAGTGACTTAGTATGAGTGCATTCTCGTGTGCAGTGGGCTGCTAGAACATGTTCTCCCACTCAGCATGTAATCTTTGAGGTTTCAAACTGTTAACCTTGCTGGGCTTCCAGAGCTCAGTGTGAGCATGTGGCAAAGAATCTGTTGTGGACTCTGCAGGCAGAGGTTGGCCATTGGCTTGGAATCTGTGAGTACCAAGAGAAATACAAAAGGGAATGGGGAACCAATCCCAGAAAACAGGAATGTACCTGGAGCCAGGGAGAGCAGAGCAGGGAAATAATCCAAGCCTGTGCTCAATGAGGAGTCACAAATTGAAGATGAGTTAAATCTGCCAATGAAAGGAAGTCTCACCATGTAGAGGAGAATGAGAAGTGGGAAGCAGTGAAGGGATGGGTGAGCCAAATCTGTATGGAACAGCAGCTGGCTAGGGGAAAATGCATTGGAGCTTGCTGGTGAGTGGACAGAAATAGAAGGCTGGGTCAAGGGGAAATGAGATGCAGAACAGGCTAAAAAGATTAAGTGAGTGGAGCAGGAAGAGAGCTATTAAACTCCCTGCCCCCAAATATAAAACATCAAAGTATGCCTATGCAGGAGGATAAAAATTTAAAAATGCAGAGGGAATAGGGAGAAACATAGAAACATGACAGCAGATAAGGGCCAAATAGCCCATCCAGACTGCCCATCCTTAGTAACCACTAACTCTTCCTTTCCTAAAGGATCCCACCTGCCTGTTCCACGCTTTCTTAAATTCTGACACAGTCCTCGTCTCAACAACCTCCACTGGGAGGCCATTCCACACATCCACCACCCTTTCGATGAGAGTATTTTCTTAGATTCCTCCTGTTTCCTCTTAACTTCATCGTATGCCCCCCACATTCCAGAGTTTTCCTTCATTTGAAAAACACTCGCCTCCTGTATATTGTCGCTACTGAGGTATTTAAATGTCTCTGTCCCCTCTCTCTTGCCTCTCTTCCAGCGTATACATGTTGAGGTTCCTAAGCTTGTCCCGGTATGTTTTTCGACAGAGACCTCTTACTAATTTTGTAGCCACCCTCTGGACTAACTCCATCCTGTTTATATCTTTCTGTAGTTGCGGTCTCCAGAATTGCATGCAGTACTCTAAATGGGGCCTCACCAGAGACTTATACAAGGGCAGTATCACCTCTTTTTCCTGCTGGTCATCCCTCTTCTTAAGCAGCCAAGCGTCTTTCTGGCTTTGGCCATTGCCTTTTCTACCTGTTTGGCCACCTTAAGGTAATCAGACACAATCACCCCAAAGTCTTGCTCTTCTTTCGTACACAGAAGCACTCCCCCCCCCCCCCCCCCCAGTAATGTACTGTTCCCTTGGATTCTTCTACCCCAAATGCATGACCTGCATTTGTTATCATTAAATCTTAGTTGCCTGTTATCGGACCATTCTTCAAGCTTCGCTAGATCCTTCTTCATACCATCCACACCCTCCAGGGTGTCCACCCTATTACAGAGTTTGGTATCATCTGCAAATAGACTTACCTTTCCATACAGTTCTTCCGCAATATCACTCATGAAGATGTTAAAAAGAGCTGGCCCAAGGACCGAACTCTGCGGTGCACCACTGATAACAGCCCTTTCCTCAGAGCAAGCTCCATTTACCACTACCCTCTGTCTCCTTCCACTTAACCAGTTTTTAACAGTCACTCTATTTATCATTCGCCTGTGCGGGACTGTGTCAAAGGCTTTGCTAAAATCCAAGTACACCACATCAAGCACCCCTCCCTCGTCCAGTTGTTTGGTCACCCAGTCACAGAAATCGTTAAGAGTTGTCTGACACGACCTGCCTCTAGTGAAGCCATGCTGCAGTTCATTTGATTTGAGAAAACTTATGATCCTCCGCTTTAGATGCATTTCCATTAGTTTACTCACCATCGAGGTCAGACTGACAGGTCTGTTAATTCCCAACCTCCTCCTTGCTTGAGGACGAGAAGCGAGGAGGAAGAAGAAATTAGGGAAAATGAAGTAATTGGGGGAGTAGAGTGTGGTGTAGACTGGCTGAAAGAGAGAGAGGGAGAGATGGTTCTAACTATGTAGCTAATTGGTTGCATTTCTCTTTTTGGTGGGGTTTTTTTTTTTTTTTTGACAGTTTCCAAGATGACTGCTTCACAATTGGCTACAGGATAGAAGTTACCCTAGGCTAAACTTGGTTAAACTTTGTTAATCTCCGCTTATGCACTGCTATTTTCCTCCCTTATAAACTAAGCAACACAATCAAACAAGTACTTAGCTTGGGCAATGAGAAGAATCTCGAGATTGTCACACTGGTAGTTGAAAACTTGAAACAAGGGGGGGTCGGTAGTCCTTCTTTGTTTGACTTAATAAACTTCAGCTTGTAAACTGATGTTTTCCTCCCTTCGACAAGTGCACCTTATTTCGCCAGTAATTTGGCTGCTTCAGGAAGGGCGCTGCTGTGCGCTGCTATGAATTCAAAATTCCACCAAAACAGTAGCAGTGTTTGGGTCCAGTCATACGTGACACAAAGATGGTGCAGGGAAGTCGGTATTGTTACTGAATTTAAAACATTACAAGTTTTGAAACCGTCCAATCTTTAAAGAGGGTGGTTCCATCTATTGATCAAACCCCTCCTACAAGGGTGGAGCCTCAGTAGTAAGCATTCCAATCGATACATTTGTTAAGCCCTTTAGGTTCTATTGTTTTTAATAAAAATATCCATTGCTGTTCTTTTCGCCAAGGGATATTTTTAATGTCCCCCCCCCCCCTCTTATGCCCATTGTAATCTGGTCGATGACCATGCATTGTAAATCAAACTGATGCTGAGCTTGTACACAATGATGAGTCATAGGTGCTTCTAATTTATTATTAGTAACAGTGCCGATGCTCCATGACTCTAGTTTTAAACTGGCGTATGGTGTGGCCCACATATAGCAAATTGCAAGGACATCGGAAGATGTAAATCACATTTTTAGATTCACATGTAGTCTTAGATCCCAAACTGTACATTTTGCCTTATGAAGACCTAAAACTAGAGCCCTCCGCAGACATTGCACATATAGAACAGGGGCCACATTTTGTATGATGTCCTTCCGTAGATGTATTAATAGACCACACGTCAGCGTAACTTAATTGGTCCTGCAGATTCTGGTTACGGGCAAATGACAACATGAGGTGATGATCCTTAGACGCCGGTTGGGTAAGCATCACATTCCAATGTTTTCTTAAAATTGCAGCTATTTGTGGAGAGCTCTTAGTATATTTCAACACGCAAGATGTAACTTTCTCCATCCTTATGTTCGAAGAGGAATTCACAATGATGGAACAAGGCTCTTTTAAATGATTGCCTAACCAGTTTATCTGGATAACCTGCTTCTTTAAATTTAGTCTGTAACTCCACTGCTGATTTTTGGTATTGATTAGTAGTGTCACAAATCCTACGATACCGGAGAAATTGTGAATAAGGCAGGCTTCGTTTTAAGTGATAGGGATGCATGCTGTAATATGTCAATAAAGAATTTCTGTCTGTCGATTTAACAAAGACCTCTGTTCTGAAAGACCCCGATTCTTTTTTGACCAGTACATCTAAAAAATTAATGTATTTTGAACGTGCATTACATTCAAACTTGATAGTGGCATGACAGTTATTGAGACCTTGTACGAAATCATTAAGTTCATCCCTCGTGCCTTGCCAAATCACAAATACATCATCTATATAGCGACCCCCAAAAAGAACATAGAATACCCCAAATATTTGTTTGGTGAAAAGAACAGCAATGGATATTTTTATTAAAAACAATAGAACCTAAAGGGCTTAACAAATGTATCGATTGGAATGCTTACTATTGAGGCTCCACCCTTGTAGGAGGGGTTTGATCAATAGATGGAACCACCCTCTTTAAAGATTGGACGGTTTCAAAACTTGTAATGGTTTAAATTCAGTAGCAATACTGACTTCCCTTCGCCATCTTTGTGTCACGTATGACTGGACCCAAACACTGCTGCTGTTTTGGTGGATTTTTGAGTTCATAGCAGCGCACAGCAGCGCCCTTCCTGAAGCAGCCAAATTATTGGCGAAACAAGGTGCACTTGTCGAAGGGAGGAAAACATCAGTTTACAAACTGAGATTTATTAAGTCAAACAAAGAAGGACTACCGACCCCCCCCCCCCCCCCCCCCCCTTGTTTCAAGTTTTCAACTACCAGCGCAACAATCTCGAGATTCTTCTCATTGCCCAACAGGGCTTTTTTTGAGGGGGTACTTAGTACCGGCACATTTTCCATTGTCTGATAAAATTGACCCATGTCCCCAAGTTTTAATGAAAGAGCTCAGGCTGTACACACCAATTCTGCCTTGTCATAGATTCTGTGACTGGTTGCCAGGGGGCCTGGTTATTGTGGGGTGAGTCCCTCGGTGATCACCCCACCCCTGAATGGTGGCCTGGCATCTGAGTACCTTTGAGTACCGGCACCTTTTTCGTTAGAAAAAACGCACTGTTGCCCAAGCTAAGTACTTGTTTGATTATGTTGCTTTGTTTATAAGGGAGGAAAATATCAGTGCATAAGCGGAGGTTAACAAAGTTTAACCAAGAACTACTATCAATTTTTTGTAATTGAAGTCACAAATTTCCAGCATGTTTATCCCGAGACTCTATACATTGTCTAGCTTATTACCTGATTGACTCTATAGTTTGGGAAATAGGTCTCAGGAATATACACGTGGGTTGACTTATTTATGATTACTAGGTATGGACTTAAGGGGTGCTTACACTCACATCCTGGTACTTCCAACTCACATGATTTGCTCTTTGGCCTCGCATCAGCTCCCAGGGTATTTTCCAAATGTCTAGTGGTAGTTGCAGCATCGCTGAGCAGATTGAGAGTCCATGTGTTTCCTTATCTGGATGATTGGCTGGTGAAGAGCGTGTGTGAGGATGGTGCTCGGGAGTCCATGAGGAGGACTATTTGGGTGCTCAAGCACTAAGGTTCATTTTAAGCTACCCCAAATCCCATCTACACCTTTTCCAGCAATTGGAATTCATTTGAGCCATTCTTGCTACATAGAAGGTTCGAGCTATTCTCCCAGGGCTACAAGTGGACGCTCTAGTCCCACTGGCTTCTAGGGTTCGATCCTCTCAGCAGGTCATGGCTCGGCAAATGTCAAGGTTGTTGGGCCACATGGCATCTGCAGTTTATATGATGCCCATGGCATGACTTCATATGAGGACTGCTCAGTGGACACAGGCTTCTCAATGGTATCCAGCCATGGAGAATCTGGAAGATTTGATCCGAGTGGCCCCAGAGCTTGCTTACTCTGGGGCTTCCATTCCATATTCCTCAGCCACAAAAAATGTTGATGACAGATGTATCTTGTCTAAGTTGGAGAGCTCCAGATCAATTTCCTGGTGCTCCAGGCAATTTGGAATGCTCTAAAAGCTTTCAGAGATCGGCTGTCTCACCAAATTGTACTCATTCAAACGGACAGCCAGGTTGCAATGTATTATACCAACAAGCAGCGGGGCACCAGATCATACCCTCTTTATCAGGAGGCCGTTCGGATGTGGCGTTGGGCAGTCCAGCATGGTATGCTTCTTTGCACCACATATCTGGTGGGCAAAACCAGTCTGGACGATAGACTGAGCATGGTCAAACAACCGCACGAGTGGTCTCAACATGGGTGTTGCTTGACAGATCTTCCGAGTTTGGGGCACCCCCCTCAGTGGATCTCTTTGCCACTCACATCAATCACAAAGTCCCTCAGTTCTGCTCCAGGCCCATGACAGACTAGCGTCGGATGCCTTACTTCTTCATTAGGGGACAGGGCTTCTGTATGTGTATTCTCCCATACCCCTCTTGGGGAATGCTTTGAAGAAACTCAAGCAAATCCATGGGACCATGATTCTGGTTCCTCCTTACTGGCCTCAACAGATCTGGTTCCCTTTTCTTCTGGAGTTATCCTCTGAAGAACCGTGGACATTGGAGTGTTTTCCGACCCTCATCACTCAGAATTAGCGCTCTCTTCTTCATACCAACCTCCAGTCTTGGGCCCTCAGAGCCTATATGCTGAGAGCCTAGAACTTTGCATCCTTGTCTCTTCCCGAGGGTGTCTCCTGGGTCTTGCTGGCTTCCAGGAAAGATTCAACCAAGAGGTGTTACTCTTTTAAATGGGGGAAGTTTGTCGTCTGGTGTGAGGGCAAGGCCTTGGATCCTATTTCATGCCCTACACAGACCCTGCTTGAATACCTTCTACACCTTTCCCAGTCTGGTCTTATGATCATAAGGGTTCACTGCAGTGCAATTAGTGCTTATTATCAACATGTAGAGGGTAAGCCCATCTCTGGACAGCCTCTAGTTGTTTGCTTCATGAGAGGTTTGGT
>NC_044032.1:118594424-118694424 GCF_901765095.1 Microcaecilia unicolor
CCAGCATGATCAAATAGGGAGATCCATTTCCTGTTGCAATCCCTAAGTCTGTCTAGCTAATATAGCTGGAGTTTATTTTTTTTTCCGTTTTGTTTTATTTTGTGGGGGGGGGGGGGGGGGGGGTTAAAAAATTTTTATTACATACATTTTTGCTGTTAACAAGCAAGATTGAATCAGGCACACGGATGGGTGACGTCATTGCATGTCATGCACAGCAGTTTTATCTCTTCGGCCTTTTTTGTCCTCTCAGCCATGTGGATACTAAAAGTTTATTTAATTTGACTTGTCTTGGGAAAGTCATTTCAACCCTGCCCACAGTGTGGCATTAAAATCCAGAACTTTGTGTCTGCGTCTTGTCTGCTTGGCCTTGGACCACAGGCAGACAAAATATAAGCATCGTTCTTGCTTATATTTTGTCTGCCCCCAAGTCCAGAACAATTGACTGAATTACCTCCATAACCACTACAAAGCTGGAAAATGACTAGTTCAGGTATGGAAAGATCAGAAGTGAGTTAATGCTACACAGTTGTCTAGAGATGCGTCTGTGTAACTACCCTCAACCTCACAGTGCAGTGGCTTCAAATTTCCAGTTGCCCAAGATGAAAGCCAGATGATGCTTAAACATGTGTGTAGATCCTCTAAGGCAGTGTTTCCAACTTCTTTAAGCCAAGTAAACCCTAAATTGAACAAATTTCAGCTGAGTACCCCTAATCACCGAGCAGCAGAGATCTTGAAATGAACACTTTATTGTTAAACAGTTAACTAACTAGCAACATACATACAAATACAGATCACTGCAACTGGCATACAGACCAAGACACAGCTGGCATGATGTGTTATATTTCAATCTCATATAGATGCAGATATCAAATGAAAACTAAAAATGAGTAGCACATAGTTTCTACTTCTGTTTCATTACTATCTTCAGAACATGCAAAGAATGCAACCTCAGGTACTTAAACTGAAATACATGAAATATAGGTACATATGTTTGCTTTTAAGTTTTTAATGAGAGATCTGGTCTTTTTGGATGAAATAAGCATTCTGTATCTCAGTTTCTGTGTACTGATTTCCACAATCAAGTCATTTTCCGGACAGATGAGGTGTCTCATTTTATATTTGAGAGCTGTTGAAGTTAGTGTCACAATAGTATGTTGAAGCAAAAAGAAGAATTTCTGTAAGAGCCATTTTAGTTAGCTGTGGGTATTCTCTTTTCTGCATCTGCCTAAATACTGTAATGTTTCCCAGCCCTCATTTTGCAGTGTTTTAGTGCAGCAGAGGGAAGGCCCCAGAATGGCCAGAGGCAGCAATGGAATTAAAGCAGATTGGAAAAAGTATTTGAAGACGATGCCTTTGCCTTCATTCAGACCTGCAGCCAGCTTGCCCTCTGTCTCTCACATATCCCGCCTGCTCTCAGCCAGTCTGCCTCGCGCTCTGTCTGAGAGCTCGTTGATTTTTGCTGTCTCTTGAAATTAGAAGTTACAAGAGCAACAAGCTCTTCCTTGTCACCTGCAGCAGATGAATCCAGAAACTGGTGGGTTAAGTCCATCTACCAGCAGGTGGAGATAGAGATAAACTGAATGCAGTGATGCCAGATGGCCAGCCCCTTTCTCATTTAGTATGTCTCTAACTCCAGCAGGTGGTGGACGGCTTTTCTCCAGCTCCTGGATTCATGGCTTATGGGGGTGCACCTGGGCCAGTGGCTAGTTTGAGCCGGGGGTGGCTGACTGAAGGTGTCACCTTTGGGAGCATACCTAGGTTCTGGGTCCCTGCTTCACTCCAAAATTCCCTCTTAACAGGCTTTTTGCTGTTTTCTTCACTGTTTCTACCTCCTCACTCAAAAAAAAAAAAAAAGAGAGAACCGTAAGATTTATTGAAAGAAACGGAGGGGAAGTGATTTTAGTGAGAGCAGGGCTATTTTACTGCCTGTCTGACGCTGTCTGGCTTCAGAGTTGGAGCGTTCTTCCTTGACTCGTGCTGCAGGTCCCGCGCTTCCTCTGTTGTGGGTAAGTGCTGCTAGGGTTTGTTTACCGGGGGCAGATGGCAGCTGAGGCTGTGAATCGATGTTCCCGATGTGGGAAGCATCAGTCGGCAGCAGGTTGCGCTGACTTGGCGGGACTTGAGGGATCCTTGCCCCCCCCCCCCCTCCGAGAGTGCGCTTTCCCGCCCAGAGCCTCGCGATTTGTGCGCCATTTTTCGAACCGCTAAAGAGGAGGCTCCGGTATTGGTTTTGGACGGTGTTTCTTCTCCTGGGTTGGGAGAGGTTTCAGGGGCGTCAGGCGCTACTTCCTGTGGCTCAGGGGCCATGGCTGCGGGTTCC
The DNA here is from genome assembly GCF_901765095.1 of Microcaecilia unicolor. Taxonomy (NCBI): domain Eukaryota; kingdom Metazoa; phylum Chordata; class Amphibia; order Gymnophiona; family Siphonopidae; genus Microcaecilia; species Microcaecilia unicolor. Next base: position 118,596,745 of record NC_044032.1, read on the forward strand.
TCCACTTTGGGGGAGGGGTTTTCTCCCAAATTTGTTTTGCTCCTCCATCAGGCTTATTTGCTGAAGAGGACTTTCCCCCTCCTGCTCCATCTTCTGTCATTGACCCTATTGGGGGGTCTGGGGGTAGCCAGGGGATTTTGGGTTTTCCCCCAGATGAAATCTCTTCCCTTAAAAAGCGTACGTTTCTTTGGGGTCTGTAGGATCGTTATCACAGCTAATAAATGATCTTAGTCCAAGATTCCCCAAACAGAACAATCTGCACACAGACTGCTTAGCTCTCGGTCTAGGGGATGGGAACCTTGGATTAGAGCCTATACAGTTCTTCCGAGAGAAAGGAATGCGACTAGAAAAGCAAGCTGGAATATATATTAGATTTATTGTAGATAAGAAAATATAGGTAATGTATACAAAATATAGACACTGGCAAAGCTTTGGCTGAATACAAAATTACTGGCTGATAAAAATTACACTCATACGTCACACTACTAAACACTAATTCTTACTGGTTACCAGATAAAATTACACCACTGATAAGTCACACTATGTTACGAGGTAGTACAGTTATTAGCCGCTCCTCCTGATCACAAGTATGACGGCACCAGCCTTCTGCTCAGGTAAATACCACTAACTAGCCCCCGACTAACATGAAATAAATCACCGTGTTTCTCACCAGGCTGAGACCTCAGGGTCGTCTCTCGGGAGCTGGCACGGGATACTCCTCAGACTCAAGCTGGATTCACAGTGAGTCTCAGTCAGAGCTGGAAGGGAACTCTGCAGCAGACAAGGAGGGCACAGGTCACTACGTGCAGGTACAGCTGAACCATGATACTTTCCTCCAGATACACAGTTCATCAGTTGGTGGACCTTATTAGGTCTCACTGGTCTTCTTTTCACCTCCACCTTCTTCCAAGGCTTCCGACTAACTCCTTTCTTGTTCCCGCTCTTCCCAGTACCTCTTGGTCCGGTGGCTGCAGGAACCAACCTGGATCTTCCTCGGCTCACTGCATGGCAAGAACAGTCCGTTGTTCTTGACCTTCAAGTTGTTACATTTTGGTATGCAGTTTCTGTTTCTCACCCGCCTTGCTGGAGCCTTCAGCTTCTCGGGGAGATAAGGGGGGCCTGGTTTGCCCACAGCATGTCCTTGCAGTTGAGCTTCTGCTGTAATTTTCCACAAGCTGCAAAGCTGTTTCTTGCTGACACAGAGATGTGCGGGTCAGGGGTGGATGCAGCCATCTTGTTGAAACAGGATGTCGTAGGCTTGTATAGGCCAGGACCAGCAAGGTGAGACATACAGGGAAATACTCCTACAGGTCTGAGGAGGGGTCCTTAGTTCAATTGCTGGCAGCCCCCTCCTTGATGGCTCTTTCTGAGCAGACGGGGCTGGAGGAGGTAGAGGACTCTTCAGCTGTGAGCATTTTCCATAAGGAGGAATTATCCTCCTTTATTTCTCAGGCGTTGGAAGCCTTGAATATAGAGGACCCGGAGGGCTTTGCTTCTCAGACAGTCAACCCCAAAATGTACAGTACCAGGCGTCCTTCTAAGGCCTTTCCGGTGCACGAAGCTATAGAGGAGCTGATCTCAACTCAATGGGTGGACCCGGATGGGGGGTTGAAAGTGGCCAGAGCTGTCCCTTGCTGTATCCGGTATCAACAGACCGAGTGGAGCAGTTTGCTCTACCTAAGGTGGATGCCCTAGCGACGGCTGTCATTAAGAAGACTACTCTTCCAGTGGAGGGTGGTGTGGCGCTCAAGGATATGCAGGACAGATGTCTAGAAGCCTCCTTGAAACATGCCTTTGAGGTGGCCGCTTTGACTCTTCAAGCCTCTATTTGTAGTTCATATGCGGCTAGAGCCTGTCTCAGTTGGCTTCACTCAGTGATGGATTTGGACTTGGAGTCAAGTCTGGCTGGATCTTCTCAATTGTTGCAAGTGGATGGCATACTTGGCGGATGCCTTGTATGATTTTGATTCATGCTTCGGCCAAGCTCATGGCTTTGGCTGTTTCCTCCCAGTGTCTGCTGTGGCTCTGTCATTGGGCTGCAGATATGACCTCTAAGTAGCGTCATATTAAATTGCCTTTCCGGGAGAAATTGCTTTTTGGTGAGGGCCTGGAAAAAATTGTTAAAGATTTTGGGGGATTCCAAATCTCAGCATCTCCCGGAGGATAGTCCACGTCTGAGTCCAGGCAGGGAGCTTCGAAGTCGCGTTTCGAAGAGGCTCGACGGTATCGCCCAGGACGCTCTAACTCTGTCTTTCAGCGTCCTTGTTTTGGTCAGCGTTCTTCCTTTCGCAACGACAAGCATCTGGCCGGACCCCCTGCTCGTCAGGGGGCTCCTCCGCAAGCCTCACAATGATGGGGCGCAGGTCTACTCGGTAAAAGATCAGATCGGTGGTCGGCTCTCACTATTTCTTCCAGAGTGGGCCAGAATTGCTTTAGACCAGTGGGTCCTCGATATGGTGCGAGAGGGCTACAAGCTAGAATTTATCTCTCCTGTCACAGACTTTTTTCTGGAGTCCCGCTGAATCTCGCAGGCCAAGAGGAAAGCTGTTCTGCAACGCCTGCAAGACCTTCTGCGCATAGGAGCTATTGTGCCAGTTCCCCCTCTCGAGCGGCTCACAGGCCGTTACTCCATTTTCTTCATGGTTCCAAAGAAAGGAGGGGATCTCAGGAAAGTGAACATGTTTTTACGAGTTCGCCACTTTCGCATGGAAACGTTGCAAGCAGTTATTGCTGCTGTTCAGCCAGGCGAATTTTTGACGGCTCTCGATTTGCGAGAAGCTTACCTGCACATTCCCATTTGGCAGCTTCATCAGCGATTTCTCAGATTTGCTGTGCTGAGTCAGCATTTCCAGTTTCGAGCCCTTCCTTTCGGAATGGCCACGGCCCCGCGTACCTTCTCCAAGGTCATGGTGGTAGTGGCGGCCTTTTTTGCGGAAGGAAGGGATTCGGGTGCATCCCTATCTCGATTACTGGCTGATTCGGACGGCTACAGCAGCAGAGAGTCGAGTAGTCACCGACCGGGTGATTGAACTCTTGCAATCCTTAGGTTGGGTCGTCAACAGGAACAAGAGTTATCTAATTCCTACTCGGAACCTGGAGTACCTCGGAGTGCGGTTCAGTACAAAGCAGGGAAAGGTGTTTCTGCCCGAGGGTCAGAGGATCAAGTTACTTTCTCGGGTCAGGTCCTTGTTGAGTCACTGTTCTCCTCGAGTGTGGGACTATGTTCAGCTTCTCAGTTCCATGACGGCATTGGAGCCGACTCTGTGGGTGCTGTGGGTGCTTGAGCACCCCCAATATTGAGAAAATGCCTTGTATGTGTCCAGGGAGGGGTCATTTCCATTGGGCTTATTACCCCCAATTATTTTGAAAAGTTGGCTCCTGTGCATGACGGCGACCTTGGAGGTCATTCCATGGGCGAGGGCTCATATGCGACCTCTTCAGATCTCCTGTTGAGCAGGTGGTCGCCAACATCAATGGATTATCAGCGGCGCCTCCTTTGGCGGGCCAGGGACAGTCTGGCGTGGTGGCTCTTGCCGGCCAGTTTACGGAGGGGCATTCCGCTGACTTCTCCCAATTGGGTGGTGGTCGTGACGGATGCCAGCCTTTCAGGGTGGGGAGCCCATTGTCTAAATCGGGTAGTCCAAGGGTCTTGGACCCCACTTGAAGCGACTTGGCCGATAAATCGCCTGGAGTTGCGAGCAGTTGTGAATGCGCTCGCCTGGAGTTGCGAACAGTTGTGAATGTCCTGGAGAGTTTTCAAGATCTTCTGCAAGGTCAAGCGGTTTGGGTTTTCTCGGACAACACCACTACGGTGGCCTACATCAATCGGCAGGGCGCACTTGCAGTCTCCCTCTGGCGGAGGCAGTGTCTCGTCTTCTGGTGTGGGAGGAAGCTCATGTTCTGTGTCAGTGCACATTGCGGGTCAGAACAACGCTCAAGCGGATTTTCTCAGCCGGAATCTTTTGGACTCGGCGGAGTGGACGCTGTCGGACTCGGCGTTTCGTCTGATCTGTCGGCATTGGGGAACGCCAGTGATGGATTTCATGGCCACAGCCTGCAATAAGTTTCCCAGTTCTTCAGTTGCAAAAGGCAACCTGGAACCACAGGGTTAGACACTCTTCTTCAGCCCTGGCCGGAAGGGAAACTTGTATGTTTTTCCTCCGTGGCCTCTGATAGGGAGGATTCTGTTCCGTATAGGGCGTCATCGAGAGCCGGTCGTTCTAGTGGCCCCGGATTGACCCCAGCGTCAGTGGTATGCGGATCTGATTTGGGTGCTCTCGGAGCCATTGTTGTGACTGCTAGTGACTCCGAATCTTCTGCATCAAGGACCAGTCCAGATGGAAAATCCCTCCCACTTTGGTCTTACGGCCTGGCTATTGAGGAAGAAGGGATTTTTGGAACCAGTCATTACCACTCTTTTGAGGGCACGGAAGCAGTCCACTTCGGCAGCATATGCTCGGGTGTGGAAGGCCTTCTCGGCGTGATGTGGGCAGTGTACAGTCACCTTTTCTGGCGTCCATTTCAGTGATTTTTGGCGTTCCTTCAGGACGGTCTTCAAAAGGGGGTTGGCGTATAATTCCCTTCGAGTTCAGGTGGCCACGCTGGCCTGTTTTCGAGGGAGACTGGACGGTTCCTCGTTGGCAGCTCACCCAGATGTTCATTTTCTTTGTGGGCTCTTCATCTCCGCCCTTCTCTGCAGCGGCCGTGTCCGGCGTGGCATTTGAGTTTAATGCTGTGAGTTCTACAGGCCCCGCCTTTTGAGCCTTTGAACAAGGCCTCTGAGAAGGATCTTACACTTAAGATGGTGTTTTTGGTGGCCATAACTTCGGCTCGAAGGATTTCGGAGATTCAGGCGTTGTCTTGCCAAGATCCTTTTTTGCAGTTTTCTGAGGCTTGGGGTGTCAATTTGGACGGTGCCGTTTTTTCTGCCTAAAGTAGTTTTGGCTTTTCATATCAGTCAGATTATTTATCTTCCTTCCTTTCGAAGGGAGGATTATCCAGAGGATTTTGCGTTACTTTGTTTCTTGGACGTGCGGATAGCTTTTTTTAGATACCTGCAGGTAATAAGTTTCGGCGCTCGGATCATCTCTTTGTGCTCTTGGCGGGCTTGAAGAGGGGTGAGGCGGCCTCTAAGGCTTCCATTGCTCGGTGGATTAAGGAGGCCATTGCGGCGGCATATATTTTACATGGCCGGTCGCCTCCTGGGGCTCTGAAGTCCCATTCTACTCGAGCACAGGTGACTTCTTGGGCGGAGATGTCTGCTTTATCTCTGGAGGAGATTTGTCGGGCGGCTACTTGGGCGTCCCAACATACTTTTGTGAAGCATTACAGATTAGACTTGGCTGCTCGGGAAGACGCGAGTTTTGGGGCGGGAGTGTTGGCGCGGGGAGCGTCGGCTTCCCACCCTATTTAGGGATTGCTTTGGTACATCCCACCAGTTCCTGGATTCATCTGCTGCAGGTGACAAGGAAGGTAAAATTGTCTTACCTGATAATTTTCTTTCCTTTAACCGCAGCAATGAACCCAGGATCCCCCCCTCCCCCTAGCTCAAGCTGACTGTTTTCGTTTTCTGCAAGGAATATGTGGCTTTTCCTTCTGTGTTCTTTTTTGCAGAGTTCAGACAGACATGGGGACACGGAAGGAATGCCTATTTGTAGAACAAATGGAAGTAGATTCAAGTTCATTGTTTGGTTCTCTGTTCTTCATAGTGAGGATGGTTTCTTGTTATCTTATTCTTGCCTTGGTTACTTCTTATGAATGACATACTAAATGAGAGAGGGGCTGGCCGTCTGTCATCACTGCCTTCAGTTTGTTTATCTCTATCTCCACCTGCTGGTAGACAGACTTAACCCACCAGTTCCTGGATTCATCTGCTGCGGTTAAAGGACAGAAAATTATCAGGTAAGACATAATTTTACCTTTTTCACCTCAACACACATACCAGTTACTGCAAAATGTCTAGAGCCCTTACTGATGTTATGGCAAAATAAAACAATATTACAGCTCTGGTATTACCTCAGCAATGCAAACACACAATAATCTGTCCATTGCAAAACACTATCCACAAACTTGTGCAAAAAGAGTTGGAACCAAACCTTACCATACCATAACAGTGCTAACTCCCAGGACTCAGAACAACAACTGGGCCCTAAAACAGTAATATACCACCTGATGAGAACAAATGGGACTGCTATAGGATCTCTATACAGAAACTACATTTTAGCAGAATACCATACCCTGGTCACAAACGCAAGACATAGAAAGACTCTCATCAAATATGAAACAAGGGATCATAGATCAGTAATAGAGATATGATGGCAAAAAAACTGAACTGGAAACCTCAAGTCAGACTCAGCATGTAGCAATATTAGAGAAATAGAAACTGAAATACAAGATATCAGAGATGTGCATTTCCAAGGGCAGACACATTTTAATTAATAAATTCAGGAGAAAATACTTTTTTCTACCTTTGAACATTTTATTTTTCCATTTGCTTTGGTCCTGGTGTCTCTCTTTGGCTTTTCAGGGTTTTTTTTTTCCCATATCTTTCAGGGTCTCCTGACCATTTTTGACATTTCTTTTCTCTCCATGTTCACCATCCATCTTCCCTTCGCATCACTGTCTATCCTGTCCAGCGTCTCCCATTTGTCCTTGTCCCTTTCCTCCCCCCATATTCAGCAGCTTCACTCTGGGTCCCTATCCCTGCCCCTATGATTAGTATTGCCCCTTTGTGTCCCCATCCCCTCTCCGTCCAGCATTGCCCCTCCGTGTCCTTGTCCCTGTGCATCCTACATGCCCAGCATTTCTTCTGTGCCCCTGTCCCTATCCTCTTTTTTCCCTTCCACCCATACCCCCTCACTGTCTAGTATCTCTCCCCTCTCTTCCTTGCTCTCCCCTTGCAGTCCAGTATCTCTCACTCCCTGAATACAGTGTCTCCCCCTTCTCCCTGCTGAACCAGTCTCTCTCTCTCTCTCTCTCTCTCTCTCTCTCTCTCTCTCTCTCTCTCTCTCTCTCTCTCTCTCTCTCTCTCTCTCTCACTCCAAATCCAGCAGCACATCTTTCCATTACATAGCTTCATGCTATTTTAGAACCTGTGGGATAGTTGTGTCCATCTACCAGCAGGTGGAGATAGAGGACTGAAAACTGAGCTGACACATGTCTCTTGGCATCCAGTCGAGCTCCTCAGTATTTTCTATCTCCAGCAGGTAGATGGACACACTTTTCAGCCTCTGGTTCTAAGTGATTTGCTCCTGGTCTAGTTGGTCAGCTGGTCCCCAGTCAAGCTTTGTGGGTGGCTTGAGACTGCAGAGTCGTATCTGGAGGTCTTCAGATCCCTGTCTTTGGTGTCCCACGAATTTACTTCCTACCTCCTTTCATCTCACCTGTTTCCTATGCAGCTCTCTCTCTCCAGCACAACAACCTTCTTTTAAAAAAAAAAAAAAAAAAAGGAAAGAGGTTCACTGTAAAGCATGGGACAGAATATCAGTCCTGAGCCTTTCTTACTTGTGGTAAGTCTTGTACAGACTGAGCTTTGGGGAAGCAGCCTGCAGTGGTAAGTAAGACTAAAGTTTAACTTAGAACTGCTTGTAAAGCTGCAGGTTCTGACTCGCTGTTTGGTATATGTTGTGCTGTGCTTGTGCTCAGAGAGAGTTAAGCAGTGTTCCTGCTGTGAGACCCGCTGGCCAGTGTTGGGGCATTGCAGTGTGTTTAAGCCAGGAATCCTGCAGGAGGCGGAGGAAATGGATGGCATCTCTTTGGATTTGGTGCATCATCCAAATATGCCTGGATCTTCAGGCTCTCCAGCAGAGCAGGTGCAGTTTGATGCAGGAAAGTGTGGAAACAGGCGCCATTTTATCAGACTCAACTGATGGTAAGGAGCAGCCTTGTTGTGATCATGTGCGGAGCACAGTTGCCATTTTACAGCCTCAGGACCTGACAGAGCATTCAGCTGTATCCGGGATCTTTGTTTTCTCCGGAGTTTATATTGCTCTTAGACCAGGTCTGTTTACTGAAGCAGGGAGAGTCAAGAGTTGCTGCAGGGTGCTTCAGTTTCTCACCTTTTCAATGGCCAAGCTGCAAGACCAAAGGGTGCACAGATCCTCCATGAGGATTGGATCTTGTTTGAGTAGGTTGTGTACCTGCGGAAAACAGATGATTCCTGGCCAGCAGTCAAATCAGATTAGTGTACCTTGGCTTCTGTGACTATGAGAATTATTTGACCCCTGTGTAATGCATATCTATTTCAACACGCAGCCTGCTAGGGCTGCAGTAGGGCATCGATCCCCATTGATCCCGGTTCTTTCCAAAGGCTGAAGAAATTGGGCACTTTGGAATTCCTTTCTATTGGCATCAAGTCCAGAAGCAAAGAACCCCATCATTCCACTTTCAGCTGAAACCCCTGGCTGGATAGTTCCCATTCTCCTGGGATCAAGGAGTGCCTGCTGAGAAAGCCTGCCTCCACATTCAAGAATCCTGCGATATGATCTGCTGACAAGCAGAGATGATATTTCTTTGCCAACTCATGAGGGAGGCTGCCTCCAGTGCCATTGGACAGCTGCGGGTCCCACCTTGCTTGCTAATATAAGCCACCGCCGTCACATTATTAGAGAAAACTCGGACTGGAGCCTCTGCCAGAAAGGGAGCTTAGGGTAGTGCAGAATACCTTACGCAACTTCACTCCAAGTGATTTATTGACCATTGAGACTCCTATTCCGACCAGATGCCCTGTGCCAGATGGAACGTGTAATGAGCTCCACAACCCAACTTGCTGGTGTCTGTTGTCACCCCCTCCCATTGTGCTCTCTGAAAAAGAGCTCTGATAGTCAAATTCCTGGGTGACAAACACCACAGCATACTCTGGCAACCAGCATCCAAAGAAAATGAAAGTTGTATTTCTGAGACACCAGAGACCAGTGGCTGAGAAGAGATTCCTGTAACAGCTGCATAAGAGGCCTTGCCCATTTCACCAATTCCATCACTGGCTTTATTGACCCCAGACCAGTCTTCTTTTGAGGAGATGATAAATCTGTTTAACCTGCTTTGACCTCCTGCACTATTTGAGGGAGATCTCTCTCGTGCTATGTTGAACAGAATGCCCAGATAATCCAGTGTCTGCGGTGGAGTTAGTCTGCTCTTCTCGAAATTGATCACCCAACAACAGCAGAAGATGAACAACTTTGTTAGTTGCCGCCATGCTGTCTGAATAGGATGATGCACATATAAGCCAATTGTTGAGTTATGGGTGAACTCTGATTCCTTGGCACCAAAGGAAGGACACCACCACCACCGTAAACTTAGTAAACGTTCTTGGAGCCCTAAACTGGAAATGACGACCCAGCACCTCGAAATGTAGAAACCTCTGATGCGGCAGCCGTACAGGTGTATGCAAGTATGTCTCCTTGAGATTGACTGCTCTTAGTGTTTCGTTTTGTTTTTTTATTAAATCATGTATTTATCATTTTCATTTGACAAGGGTCACTTGCAAACAGTAATACAGAGATGACTGCACATTAATACAAGATAAGAAGAAAACAATCCCAACTAGATATATGGATTATATACAATCTTTCTCTTTCTTAGACTACAAAGTGAAGAAAAATAGGGAGAGTGAGATAAGACAAGGAGATCAATTAAACAGTAAACAGAAAAAACATGGTATTAACCTGATTATCCCCAGATATTACTCATCTAATTCATTATTCCACATTGATCATCTGGTTGGCTTCTTCAAGACCAAATGCGGTGTATAGTCAATTCATTTCATTGAGAACATACTTATTGTCCAGATTTTAGTTATAATACATCTGATTACATTCTCTCTCTCTAAAAAAAACAGAAATTATTTAACAATACATATACTTAAGTCTCTAATTCAAATCCCACTGATTAAAGCAATCCCAGTTTTCACAGGCTTCACTCCTTTCGAAATAATAATTAAGGAAATATTTCTGAGGAAAACTTTAGGAGTCATACCTGGAACTCTGGGAAAAACAATAATCTCGACATTAATCATCCACAATAACATCCACCTTATCATTCAAAGTTTCTGGTCCATTATCATTTTCAGGATCATAACCACTTCTAGCTTGTGTAGAACTTCATTTATTATATCAATTTTTCACTCTCAAAGGGTTCAGTCAAATTGTCCATGTAACTCCAATAAGATTATATCTGAAACAAAGTTATTTACTACCGCTGTCAGGTCCCGAAGCGCCTTCCAGATGGCATTCAATGTAACCTCCACAGAAGCCAAAAACTCCAAGGTGATTTCTCTTGAGGTGTTTAGGAGTGGTTCCGCCGATTCGGGTTCTGCTGTAAACGTCCTCCGTTTCAGCATATACCTCTAACTCACTCCTCCACTCCTTTGGACATGGTGGTTGAATAATTCTGGAGCGATGGAATTGTTTTTCCAGGTCCAAGAGCATCGACGCTCCTTCGCCGGTGCTAATCAAAGGACTCGCCAACCCTTTCATCTGTGGGCAATTCGATGTGCAGCGGTCCTGCACTTGCTGCTCAGGGGACAAAACGCTGGCCATCAGCGGGTGACCGCCGGTTGTTCCCTTCCTCTCAGTTAAGGAAAGTGCAATTGCAGTGAGGGAATTTACATAAAGAAGACAAAACTTCAGAGGACAGCTGGGCATACGAACTTCAGGTCACCATCTTACCACTCTCCCAGTTTGGGACACTCTTTGGTTTCTCCTCAGAGGCCTGTCTGATATGGGTAACCCTTCAGCATAGCCCTCTGAGTCATTGAAACACAGAAGCCCCTCCACCACTACAAGGTGATGTCCCTTCGGAGGGGCTTTTAGTGTTTCTATGCAAAAGCGGGACACTCGGAAGCAGTGGTTTAGACCTTTGAGATCTAAGACCGGAAGTAAGGTGTGTCTTCCTTCTTCTTTTGACAATGGCATAGATAGAGTATCTGCCTTGTCCCTGTTTGGTCTGGGGAACTGGTCTGGAGTGCCAGCAAGGAATCTACGGTGGCCTGAACCTTGCCAACCTTGGTTCCCTTTCGACAAGGAGACCGCAAGGAGCAACAGGGTGGGAGTACTCTCAAGTAGTAACTTTGTATAAAAATATCTAGAACTTGTATGATGTGATTTTGGCCCATTCCTCACAAACCTTCTGAAGATGTCCTCCCACTGGAGGAAGAGGACTAGCCTTGCATCACTGTGAAGCTTGGGGGACATTGGGCGCTCTAGCTGATTGATTGAGAGGAGGACTTCCTGGTCACACAAAAGGAGGATTGGCATGCTTGAAAGCGGGCTTTCTGACCATATTGCTGTTGACCAGTCTGGTACCGTCTGCTGTCTTGAAATCGAGCACCCCCACGAAGACTGACAACCCAGAGTCTTTTGGCTTATTCGCCGTCAGTCATTGTGGCTTAGTTTCCCTCTGTTCTTTCACCAAGTTACTGAGATTATCTCCAAATATCCACTTTTTGTGAAAGGGCAGTTTAACTGGACATGACTGATGCTGCATCCGCTGCCCAATGTTGCAACCAAAGACATACTGTGGGTTGTAACCCATAACTTGTCATAAATAGCATCCATCAAGTAGGCCAACCCCGCTTCTTCTGGGTATTATGGTGCCTGGCTTGTGTTGCCAAGTGCTGAAGCCACTTCAGGCATGTTCTTGCCACAAACAAGCTGCACACTGTTAACTTGAAAGTCCAAAGATGCCACTTCAAAGACTTGTTTCAGTGAGTCTTCTAGCTTCCCATCCTATTAGTGTTTTAGGGCAATGTGCCCTTCCCACCAGCAAGGTGGTTTTCTTAGTCACCGATATAATCAGGGAGTCCACCTTGGGAAGCTGGAATTTTATCTTTCTCCTTGAACTGATGGGTAGAGGCAAGCTATGGCTCTTCTCACTCTCTGCCCCGCATCCAGTGAGACCCATTCTGCTGTAATCAGATCTTGAATGTCTGGATGCATCCAGGAACCTTTAGAGGGACTTTTAAGCTCCCTCGTGAACGACGAAGCGGAAGTCTCTTCAATGGGAAACACTGCCAGTGCCTCAGAAATAAGAGTACTGAGCTCCTCTTTATGAAACGACTTCAGCAAGTTTGGATCATCCCCTTCCTCAGGAGAGAGCTCTTCCTCCTCTAACTGCTCCTCCAGTGATGCTTCCTCTGAATAGACCAAGGCCACATCAGATAAGGAGAGAAATGCAGAGATGGCCTCATCTGCTCACTCCTGGAGGTCTAAATGAGATCTCTTAGGAGCCAGAGGGGCCCCATCTTCTTAGCATCCACTGGGTGAGGCATTGGCTTGGCACCATGGGGCATTGCTAGAGGGGTGCATTTCCCTATCCCCCTCCCCTCCTTGCCCATACTCCCTCTTTAGATGTTATTGTCTTGGGCTCCCCTGCAGCTTTCAGGCAGTTTCATTATGTATAATTTTTTCATTCTCGATGTTTTGTTTCTTACCAAGCCTCCTTCCTGGCCCCCATTTACACCCACGCGTGCATTTATACCCACGACTCGCCTCCTAACCCCTTGTCTGAAATAGGCTCGTTTTCTAATTCTTGTATTTACGCAATGGTTCTTCATGACGCCTCCTAACATTATGACTTCTTTCAATAAATTTACCACATAAATTGCACTACTGGTCTGTTTAAGTTTTGCCTTTCCCCAGATGGATACAGGAATCCCGTTGACGTCCCTCACCGAGGAGACGACTGCTAGCAAAGAAGAGCTACCCAATAATGTATCTGATCTGAAGGCTATGTTGCAGCAAAGAATCGCTAGATTAGAAGGACAGATGCACAGACCCCAACATTACCTGGTGTGAGATACGAGACATTATTGAGCGTGAGTTTCAACAGATGCATCAATTGGTCCATGAGCGAAAGAGACAGGCTCTCCACTTACTGGAGTTGCAAGAAGCTTTGGCCTCTACCCTTCTTTCTGAATCATCTAGCTCGTAAGTCCTGCTGGCCTCCTGCAGCTGAGGGCCCAACCCTTGGTGAATGGTAATCATCGCAGGTGAAGATTCCATACCTACTGGCCATAGATTGCAACGCATTATCCGTGCCTTTTGACTATTTTTGTTCACCATATTTTTGACCCTCCATACATCAATAACTCAAACAATCAATTTATATTGTTGGTTTTTATTCTTTTTTGTACTCTTTTCTTTTGTTCCATATACTTAACCATAGGTATTAGATCATCTCATCGTAATAATTACCAATCTGTCTTGCACATTATGCAAGCCAGAAGTGGGGATATATTATGCAAATCCCAATTCCTAGTATTAAGAGGGTTGAAGTTGAAGCTCTGATCCCTACCAATCAGGAGATATAATTTCATATATACTATTGCTATTTATGTAAATTGGCTTTTCGTTATTGTACCCTTATGGTTTCCCTTTTGCTTCTGCACTTAATTAGCACTGTTTTCTCCATGTTTACATTGTCTTTCATTTCTCTTGACATCTATATATTATCTGACTCTTGATGGACTGATTATGATGATGCATGCCTAGAATAAAGACATGGAAAGATCCAAGTTTGTACACCACAAGTACGTCTTCTAGATCTATCTAGGCCCAAATGATGTTAGATCCCCCAAGGTTGTGGCAATAATCTTTACACCTTGCAAACTACTGGACCACAAGTCTTGGGTCCATGTGAAAGATATACGGGTTTACTCAGCCGCAGAACCAGATGTTACCAGCCTAACCATCTTAAGACCGGCCACTTCCTTCAGCAGGCCAGCCTGAAAACCCAGATCTCCGTCCAGATTCTTCAGCGCTTCCACCGCCTCAACCATGATCGATGAAAGAGAATTCAGAACGGATACTTAATTTGAGATTTACTGTTGCTGTTTATGGACATTATAGATTCATATTTTGTTTTATTTTCAGTTTAGCAGTAATCCTGTCTATATATTGAAAAGGTTTTATTTTTATTTTCCTATTATTTCCTTTATTGTTCTAATTGTTTTTCTAAGAGTTTCCCCGTTATTTCTGTTTATGTAATTTAAATTGAAGTTGATATTGCTCAGACACAGGGGTAACATCAAACCCTAATACTGGCTAAGATATCATAATGTAGGTGTAAACCCTGTTAGTATCAACCAGTTATGTATTTGTTTAACTTTGGTGTAGGTTTACTTAAGCTGCATGTCTTTCTGTAGGTTTGACTAAGCTCCAAGTGGGGTAGCGGATATATAAAATGCTTCCCATACTTCCAGGTCATTATGCATATGTCAAAATCCATGCATGATCTTTGTTAATATAAATATTCCTAGGATTGACCCTTTTTTGCTGTATGAGGCAACCTCATACTTGCTATCCACTTTTTAGTGCTCATGATTGGATGCTAATGATGAGTAATAGTAAGATCCAGGCACTCCGACCTGTTTAAGGATTCTGAATACCTACAACCTAAAACAGCCTGCAATCTGAGTACTAACCATATATTTGTTGAGCCACCATAACAATGCTTAATCAAAACCACTATTCCTTCCGAGGACCACTGAGATAGATACATTAGATTATCTCCCCATGTACTATGCAACAGATACAATAGAAGTCATAGCAAGACCTGAAAGTGTTTATTAGTATGATCCACCTGAAATTGCTATTACCTCAAGAGGGGTAACATCAGGATTAAGCCCAAGGGGTTGGGTAATATAGAGGGAATTCCATATGCCCAAAAATATACCACCTGAGAATGAAGTTTCCTGTCTTGCACCATACCTTCTAGCAATTTGTAAGACCAAAACTCCCCCTTTAGTTTGATAGCTTGCCACCTTCTGGAATGGATGATGACAAGCTTGACGAGCTTTGTGTCACCCCTCCTCAGAGGGGGTGACAAGTGGGGAATGTATAATTATACTACAGCAAGAGGCCCTCACTGGATGCCCACCGGAAGGGTGGAAGGCCAGATTTTAGGACTCAGGCTGTAAAAATACCAGCTAGGTTTAAAAATCTATGACTGGCTGAGCAAGGACTTGCTTTTCCTGCAAGTTAATATGTGTTCTAGCTTAAGACCTATCCACTGGAATAGTGGTGGGCCAAGCTACATAGCTTTAAACAGCTGAAAAGCACTGACTAGGCCTGATAACAAGCTGATGGCCTTATAGCAGAGAGCCTGCAAGAGCAAGGACTGTTTGGTGAGTTCTAATGAAACCTGGTGCAACTTCCAAATTGAGTGTAACACACATGATGTAGAAATTAAAGACAGAAATGATAAGAAGTTTGGTTCATAACACGGAGTCTGTCTTTAATAAGTTGGCACCCAGATCACAAGATGTTATGAAATTGATATATCCATATTTAGATATCTTCATAAGAACAAAGTGTTTACAAAAAAGGAAATTACACAATAGCTTGCAATAGCTAATGTTTGGATGTCCATATCTAGGGAAGTGTTTACAAAAAAGGAAATTGCACAATAACTTGCAATAGCTAAAACGGAAAGAAGGGCACCTGACCGGGTATGATTCAGAGAGATTGAGCAAGATTAGGAAAAAAGTCCCTTCTCATAGACTTGTATTAGGACCAGATACTATATAAGAGAAGGGCATCAGATAGATCGTTGGAGGTTCTCCCCAACGCATCTAGGACGCAGAGCTCCGGTCAGTTGAACCCAGAATTTGTCTGATGAATGTATCTGATTAAAGTCTGATTTGGTAAGAATAAAAAGACTATTTCTTTAACTACACTGTTTCTGTCCTTGCTTCAATTTATTCTCTATCTTCTATCTGTTTTGCAAACTAACACACACACACACACAAGTAAGATTTCTCACGGAACATAAATAGCCAAAGATTCATTTAGATCCAAAGAGACAGAAAGCTGTGGTCATGGGAATAAGATCTGAACTGAGCCTTCTGATGCCTCCTCAACAGCGATACCCATGGGCAGGAGTATCGCTGCAATTCAGGGAGGCGGTCCACAAGATCATAGAAGAACAGACCCTCTGTACACCTCCGTGTGGAAGGATCCCACGGGGGTCTATAGAGGGGTAGTTAAACAATTAGTTATGCTTGCTTCAATTTGTATTCCCTGGTACAAGAAATAGAACTGGGGGAAAAAGGTCTACATTTGCAGCCTTGAAAAAGAAACAAACTTGGAGCGTACCCAAGTGATCATGGAGATGGCTGAAACGCTAGAGCCCTGGGTCTGACATGGCCGGGCAGTTCTGCCAGCAGAAACTTTTGCTGCCTGCAAGAACCTGTCTGTCTGCCTCTCCTGTGATGAACCTTTTCTGACTAGGGAAATGGCCTCGAGGGGGGGGGGGGGGGGAGCCACTGCCAGCGGCATGGCTTAGGTTCCCTGTACGAAGACTTCGGGATCTATGGTCCCGATTATTTTTGGTGGGAATGGTGGCCATTTTGTCTCCCATGTATTTTTTTTCCTCTTGCTACAGAGAACTGCAGCAGGAGCATCCTCAGCTCTCATTGGGGCTCAGAAAGATGGGGGTCTCACCCTCCCCAGGTCTTGATGCAGACCTGAGCAAATCACAAATTCTATGTCAGACACCATTGAGCGAAACACAAATTCTGTGTCGAGCTGGGCAATCTTTTGGAGGAGAAAGAGTGTTTGATTCTAGACCAGCTGAAAATTGAGGAGTTTGTGAAGATTTCCGTGATTAAAAACTGGGACCATGTGATGGGTAGAACCAGATGTGGGTTCACCTGGAAGACTGGTGATTTATTGAGAAGAAAAACTTTCATCACGGACTAAACTCTGGATGAAGTTTTTTAATTTGTTACATCTAACAGGATAGGTATGGATAGGTGAGGGAAGGGTGATCAGCTGTATTTCTCTGTTGATCACCCTCCCCTCACCTATCCACACCTATCCTGTTAGAATATCAATGATATGCTTTGATGTCCCCATGCATACCTCCTACCCACCCCCATCCTCCCACCCTGTCAGACTGTCATAGTAATGCTTGAATGTTTTCACTTATATACACTGTCAGCTAGCACATTTGCTTATTTCCGATCTGACGAAGAAGGGCAACTTTCGAGAGCTAATCAAGAAATGTATTAAGTTATGTCCAATAAAAAAGGTATCATCTTATTTTCTTTTCCATGTTTTATTTTGTTTGATTTCTATTGATAACCTTAATTTGTTACAAATGTGGGGAATGAATGAATGAATGGGGATATGTTTTAGATTGGTTATGATAGTTTTGCTGTGCTTTTGTATAGAAAAGGGACTTTGGTAAGAAGAGTAAAAAAAGATTTGTTTGGAAATAAATAAATGTATAATGATAATCTAATGGTATGATTCGTGAAAGCATTTTCCTGTAATTTACATGATGGATATTACTGAGGTAACCTTGTGGTCTTGCATTATGTGGGAAGGCACTTGCTCATGCGCGGTGGAGCGTGTCTCACACTCCGCAAAGCTCTACTTTATGCTTGTCATAAGTCCCGGACTGGGCAACATGATCACTTGTGTGAATATAAAGTCGCCTGTCCTCGGAGAATACCTGCTACAGATAAGTTTCTTCTCTTTACTTGCCTGTGGCAGGTATACTTCCTGTGTCCAGCAGAATAGAAGCCCTTGCATACTCGTCTACCTCTCCAAGAAGCTGTACTGTACTCATGCTGAATAGTTAGACTGAGGTGGTCCCATGCAACAGCAGCAGGCTGGAAGTGGTGCACATGTGCAGTGAAGGA
Source organism: Microcaecilia unicolor (assembly GCF_901765095.1). Taxonomy (NCBI): domain Eukaryota; kingdom Metazoa; phylum Chordata; class Amphibia; order Gymnophiona; family Siphonopidae; genus Microcaecilia; species Microcaecilia unicolor. The sequence goes on from NC_044032.1 coordinate 118,614,389, forward strand.
ACTCCATAAGCTTCTAGCACATACTAATCTGGAGAAGCTGTCCCATATGGACTCTGTAAGTGTCACCCATACTGTTAGGACTTGTATCCTGCTGTCCAAAGGGAACATCTGCTTGCAGGAAAATAACTTGTTTCGCAATTCTTTATGCGTGTTCTGCTCTTTCCAAATTTGCTTGTGGATATTTTATAAACACCCACTAAATTAAATATGATATCCATGTGAACTAAATATAATAAACAGAACAATTTTCAGTTCTGATTAGTTTTGATCTTGCTTTTAAAACCATCAGCCTATATAATATTGAACATTTGTTTAGTACTAATAATCTCTAAAACATGAGTTGTCTCTTATTTGATACCAAGCAAAAATATATAAGTAAAAGTGAAACATAAGCCAATAATTACAGCAAACAATTAATAAAACACATTAAAATTACATAAAACCCAACATGGACAGATGTTTTGACATCTTGCATCAAGCATATGTAAGATTCTGAAAAACAGCATATAAAATATAACAAACATTTAGAAAAATATATGCCTATAGAACCATCATTTAATCTGGGAAAAATGCTTTACATATCAATCATCTTTACCATAAGTCTGTTCTTTATTTTTGCATAAGAAGTGTTTAGTTTTCTGCATTCTGTGATCTGTGAATCAGTTATATAATGTAGCCATATTCTTTATCCAACAGAAATACTTTTATCAATTTCCCAAACTTAATTATATAAAAATTAATATAAACCAGTATGTTACCCAAATTTTGTAGTGCCAAAAACAAATCTTTGCCAACAAAAATTATTTAGCATATAAAAGCAAAAGATCTAGACTATTAAAAAGGCAGAAGAAAATTAATAGTAGCCAGGGGTGATTATTCTACAGGGTCCCCTTAAGGTCCCCATATTTCTTTTTAGATTTCATTTTTGTTGCTTTGCATCTTATGTTTGTGAGACCTTGCCTCTTCCTCTTATTTGATGTACAGTTTGGTTGAAATTCCTGTGCGTATGTGTTTGTTTGTTTTTTTTTTTAATCCCAAACCAGAGTCCCTTTCTACCTCCCCTCTCTTCCCTATATATACGAGCTAAACGCCTAAGTATATGATGCAATGTCTTGTAAAGTACTTGTAGAGTAGATTTTGCAGCTATTACATTTTAATTGAATTGCACTTTTTAAAATGTTTATTGCATCTAGACTGTTTTATTTTATTAGACAAGAAGCTGAAATTGTTCTGCAAATGTTCTTATACATGATTTTGTAGGTAGGCAAGATGCTCAGATTCTGTGGGGTGCCAGTTTAGTAATTTTTTCTGAACTGCATGGTGAGAATAAATCTCTCTTCTAAAATGAAGTGCAAAGATAAGTAATAACTTTTTATGCATGATAAGAATCAAAAAATCTGAACCTGCTGGTCTTTGCTTTTCATTTTTCTTTACCTTTGTCTTTCACTCAGAATCTCCTGCCGTGTGCACACGATGTGATCAATAACTCAATAACTTTTTCATGCAGTAATTATCTCTGTGATATTATCTGAGCACTGTATTTCTTTATTACCCAAAGATGTAGGAGATATTTATATAACCACCTGATCCCTTTTTATATGAAGCTTGTTCACAACAGCAGGAGAGAGTGTTTATTTTAAATAGCCTTTTTAGAAAATTCTCTCTGGAAAGCTGGATCTTGCTGTTAACTTAAACTTAAGTGGAAAGGCTGGTGTATTTTTACAGCTTCATTAATTCCATATGTTACATTGCAGTAATTATTTTATAGAAATCCTTGGGAAGTTCAAATGAAATAATAATTCTTGGTCATAAATTAAAATTTCAAAATCTGTAAACGTAATCAGTTGGTGATTTCATTTGAAAGTGAAAGTGTGATTTTCATTGGTTTACAGTGGTTACCCTAAGAAGAGTTTGACTGTTTCAGCCTTTTCTGATATATATTTTTTTGTAAATGAATTCAATGTATTGTAGCTGTCGAACATTAAAATATTTATGTTCCATTTAATTTGTTCTTGCAGACCGAAATCTTACAAGAATCCAGAATGATGATTCCAGATTGTCAGCGCAGATTGGAAGCTGCATATAGAGACCTTACAGAGTTGTTAGTAAGTACTGTAACATGAGACAAGTCTTCAAATTTTCTTTATCTTCAGAAATTAAATATGCACTTATAAAAATGTACAGCAATTATGGATGAATTAAATCAGCTCTTCCCTCGTGTACACGTGTTACCCACACCCTTAATTTTACCTTAATTTTAAGCTCTCTTCCTTATTGACCATACTAGACCAGTCCAGATGAGTGAGTTATATTATATCCCCCTGTCAGCAAATTGAGGCAGAGACAAATAGCTTAGAGCTGACTTCATTCCTTCTGTAGGTGGCTAGTGCTTCCTCCAGCTTACTAATATTTCTCTGGCACCAGCAGTTTTAGACATGTGGCCTGGTACTGCAGCTACAAGTAGGCCACTCCCATGCGGGCTGTAGGCACAGATTCCTGATGGAGCATAGATCAGGGGACGCTATAGGCAACAGTCCTTTTGGAGCTGATTCACTTCGCCGTTGGCAACAGACCAGTGGGTGAGGAGTAGCTGAGGCCAGTCTATAGAGTGCAAGAGCGCTAAACCTGGTGGTGCCAAGACCCTGACCTTGCCTCCCCCCCCCCCCCCCCCCCCTTCCACTGGGTGCCTACTGTTGTCATTCTCCTCTACTCTTGAGAGGAGACCAGAGGTGAGTTACTTGAGTGCCAGCTGATTAGTTTTTGGAAGAATAATTTTTAAAAATTCTTTAGTGCAGGCTTTCCCAGATTGCCTACTGGTCTTCCGTGGTTCTGTGTCAGATTGGGACTCGATCAGGGGGTTTGAAGTAATCACACTTCCCTTCTTTCCCTCCACTTGTTTCCAGTATGTCTGATGGGGGGAGGGGGAGATATGTCAAAGCAGTTCAGTGTGAGCAAACCGGCATCAGCTAAGCAAGTGCAATTTCCATATCATCAAGCTGATCAATCCATAGACTGGTGGGTTGTGTCCATCTACCAGCAGGTGGAGATAGAGAGCAAACTTTTGCCTCCCTATATGTGGTCATGTGCTGCCGGAAACTCCTCAGTATGTTCTCTATCTCAGCAGGTGGTGGTCACACACAGCAGCAGCTCTGGCTAGGCCTCCAAGCCTAATCCTTAGGTTTTGTTGAGGCCTGGGGTTGAGGGCTCTTTTGAGCAAGTGCAAACCTGGTGGTGCCAGGTCCCTCCTTTTCTCCCCCCTCCCGCTGGCTCCGTTTAAAAAAAAAAAAAAAAAAAATTTTTAAACGTCTTTAAAGGCGTTTAATTCGACGTTTCTTTAAACGTTCATTGCAGCTACTCACTGGGACACCAGTTCGTTACAGCTCGGAGCGGCAAGCAGGTAATTTTACCTTTTTATAGCGGGCAGGGGGTTCCCCGATTCTTCTCCTCGTGGCAATGGCGTCTGAGGGCGAGGGCGCAAAGGGTCGCTCCCCGGATCGCTGGAGCGCTTCTAGAGGGGATGCGGGGGTTTTACAACCTGATTCGCCCTTGATGGGTGATAGTTTAGTGACCGATGAATGTCCCGGTCGTTCCTCCGGCGTGGCGGTTTTTTTCCCGCCATAAACGCCCATCCCCGCTCCTCGCCTCCGCCATCTTGGCCGGCCACGCGGCTCGGACGGCTTCTTCGGGGCCGCCCTTGAAGTTGGAGACATTAATGCCATGAACGCCCTTAATTTGGGCGACGGCACAAAAGCGGCTAAAGTTAAGCGCCGTTCTTCCCGCGCGGCTCCTTCACGGAGTTTCGCGCCGGACGCCATTTTGGATGCGCAGCATGTCTCTCCCCCGCTATTGCGAGCGCCGGTTGAGAGTGCGCCTAGGGCTGTTGCCCAGGCTGCGGAAGTGCACAGTCTGGGGGGTTTCTCCCCCGAGTTTGTTTTGCTGCTGCATCAGGCTTTCCTCATGCAAAACGCTGCCCCTGCTCCCTCTTCTGATAAAGAGGTTGAGGTTCCCAGAGGTAAACGCCCTCGGGTTGATTTCCAGGCCTTGGAGGACTTTTGTCTCCTCCGATGTAGATGAGGGCAGCGTGTCTGAGGTCTCCCAACGATCCTTTGCGGATTCCTTGGAGGAGATAGATCCCCGCTCGGATGGAGCGGATGACCCCTCTGCAGCGTGGCTTTTTAGCCCAGAGGATTTGCCCAACCTGTTGTTACAGGCCATGGACACTTTGAAGATTTCCTCTCCGGAGGACGTCTCTCCCTCAGCCCCTGTTGGCTCTGCCATTATGCTGGGGACGAAGCGCCCGCCTAGAACCTTCCACATGCATGATGCCATGCACACCTTAATTGCGGCTCAATGGGATGTCCCGGAAACGAGCCTTAAAGTGGCTAGGGCTATGTCCCGCCTCTATCCTTTGGCTGTGAGTGAACGTGAGGCCTATCTGTGGCCTACCGTGGATTCTTTAATCACTGCGGTGACTAAGAAAATGGCGTTGCCGGTGGAAGGTGGCACGGCCCTAAAGGACGCCCAAGACAGAAGATTGGAGGCGGCCTTAAGGTCATCCTTGGAGGCAGCTGCTTTAAGTTTGCAGGCCTCAGTTTGCGGCTCCTATGTGGCCAGGGCGTGCCGGACTATGGTGCAGCGGGCTTCCCCCTCGGATCATTCCTTGAGGGCTGATTGGCCGGCCCTGGAATCGGGCTTAGCCTATTTGGCAGACTTGCTGTATGATGTCTGGAGAGCCTCAGCTAAAGGCATGGCTCAGACAGTCTCTGCGCGGCGGTGGCTTTGGCTGAAACATTGGTCTGCTGACCACGCCTCTAAATCCCGCCTGGCTAGATTGCCTTTTAAAGGCAAGCTGCTCTTTGGGGTCGAGCTGGACAAAATCGTGACCGATCTCGGCACGTCTAAGGGCAAGAAATTACCAGAGGTCAGGGCTCGGGTTAGTACTCGTCCCGATACCTCCATACCGCCCGGGCAAGTCGGGTTCCTCTGCCCCCTCTTCCTTCAAGAGGAATTTCTCCCCCAAGCAGCATTCCTTTCGCAGAGACCGCCGTCCCGGAGGTGCTCCCTCCGGTCCTCCCCCAGGGTCTTGTACCCAATGACGGGGCCTTGGTCCACGCCCCAGTGCAGATTGGAGGACGGCTGTCCTCGTTTCTGGGCGAGTGGACCACTATAACTTCAGACGCGTGGGTGCTGGAAGTCATCAGAGACGGCTACAAGCTAGAGTTCTGCCAACCCTTAAGAGACGGGTTTGTACTCTCTCCCTGCAAGTCTCCGGTCAAGCTGTGGTAGTGCAGCAGACCTTGGACAACCTGATCCGCCTGGGTGCGGTCGTTCCGGTGCCAAAAAATCAGATTGGCAAGGGACGTTACTCCATTTACTTTGTGGTTCCAAAGAAAGGAGGTTCTGTCCGGCCTATCCTCGACCTCAAAGGGGTCAATCGGGCCTGGAAAGTGAGGCACTTTCGCATGGAGACTCTCCGCTCTGTTATAGCGGCAGTGAAGGCAGGAGAGTTCTTGGCTTCCTTGGACATCAAGGAAGCGTACCTGCATATTCCCATCTGGCCTCCTCTCCAACGCTTTCTGCATTTTACAGTCCTGAGACGACACTTCCAGTTCAGAGCCCTCCCTTTCGGGTTGGCTACTGCTCCGCGGACCTTTTCCAAAGTAATGGGGGTCATAGCGGCCTTCCTGCTAAAGGAAGGAGTACAAGTCCATCCTTATCTGGACGACTGGTTGATCCGAGCCCCCTCTTATGCAGAGTGCGGCAAAGCTATGGACCGGGTAGTTGCTCTTTTGAGCTCCCTGGGATGGATCATCAACTGGAAGAAGAGCCAGCTGCGCCCGACTCAGTCCCTGGTGTATCTGGGAGTTCGATTCGACACCCAAGTGGGCAGAGTGTTCCTGCCAGACAATCGGATTGTCAAGCTTCAGGCTCAGGTGGACTAGTTCCTAGTAGCCTCTCCTATTCGGGCTTGGGACTACGTGCAGCTGTTGGGCTCTATGACGGCCACGATGGAAGTAGTGCCCTGGGCCAGGGCTCATATGAGACCACTACAGCTATCTCTGCTGCTGCGCTGGACTCCGATGTCGGAGGATTATGCTGTGCGCCTTCCCGTGGACCCAGCAGTGCGCAAGGCGCTGAGCTGGTGGACGCAGACAGACAAGTTGTCTGCAGGATTGCCTCTGGTGACCCCGGAGTGGATTGTCGTCACGACAGACGCCTCTTTGATGAGCTGGGGAGCCCACTGCTTGGGAAGGACAGCGCAGGGGCTCTAGTCTCCTGCAGAGGCAAGTGGTCTATCAACCTCCTGGAACTCAGAGCCATTCGCTTGGTGTTATTGGAGTTCATCCCGGTACTCGTGTTGAAGCCTGTACGGGTCCTGTCGGACAATGCCACGGCTGTGGCCTATATCAACCGCCAGGGAGGTACCAGAGCGCCCCTCTAGCCAAGGAGGCTATGAGTCTTTGCCAGTGGGCGGAAGCGAACCTGGAGCAGCTTTCAGCGGCCCACATTGCCGGAGTCATGAATGTCAAGGCGGACTTTCTCAGTCGCCATACCTTGGAGCCCGGAGAGTGGCAACTATCTGCTCAGGCGTTCTTGGACATCACGAAGCGCTGGGGCCAGCCGAGCCTAGATCTGATGGCGTCATCGGCCAATGGCCAAGTGCCGCGCTTTTTCAGCAGAGGACGGGACCCTCGATCCCTGGGAGTAGATGCTCTTCTCCAACAGTGGCCGACACAAGAGCTCCTCTATGTGTTCCCGCCCTGGCCCATGTTGGGCAGGGTGCTAGACCGGGTGGCAAAGCATCCCGGCAGGGTAATCCTGGTGGATCCGGATTGGCCCAGACGTCCCTGGTATGCGGACTTGTTCAGGCTCTCAGTCGACGATCCTCTGCGGCTGTCAGTGGAGCAGGGCCTGTTACATCAGGGTCCCGTGGTGATGGAGGATCCCTCTCCCTTTGGTCTTACGGCCTGGCTATTGAGCGGCAGCGTCTGAGGAAGAAGGGCTTCTCAGACAAGGTCATCGCCACTATGCTGAGAGCGAGGAAGCGCTCTACTTCTACTGCTGACGCCAGGGTTTGGCGTATCTTTGCAGCATGGTGTGAAGCAGGCTCACTTTCTCCCTTCACTGCTCCAATTTCTTCAGTGTTGGCGTTCCTGCAAGAAGGTCTGGAGAAAGGCCTGTCGCTCAGTTCCCTTAAAGTCCAGGTAGCGGCTCTGGCTTGCTTCAGGGGCCGCCTGAAGGGTGCTTCCCTGGCTTCGCAGCCAGATGTGGTGCGCTTTCTCAAGGGAGTTAATCACCTGCGCCCTCCTCTGCACTCAGTGGTGCCTGCGTGGAATCTCAACCTGGTGCTAAGAGCATTGCAGAAGCCGCCTTTGGAACCCTTGTCGAGGGCATCTCTGAAAGACCTGACGTTGAAAGCAGTCTTTTTGGTGGCTATCACTTCAGACAGAAGAGTTTCCGAGCTCCAGGCGCTCTCATGTCGAGAGCCTTTTCTGCAGTGCACTGAGGCAGGAGTGACTATTCGCACAGTGCCTTCCTTCCTGCCCAAGATTGGTTCTCGCTTCCATGTGAATCAGCAGCTCTGTCTCCCTTCCTTTCGTAGGGAGGACTACCCAGAGGAGTACTCCGCTCTTGAATATCTGGATGTGAGACGAGTCATCATCAGATACTTGGAAGTGACCAATGATTTCCGGAAATCGGATCATCTGTTTGTCCTGTTTGCAGGTCCTCGTAAGGGTCTGCAGGCTGCTAAGCCTACAGTGGCAAGATGGGTCCAGGAAGCCATTGCAGCGGCTTATGTGGCCGCGGGGAAGGTGCCGCCTATCCAGCTGAAGGCTCACTCCACGAGAGCTCAGGCAGCCTCGATGGCAGAGGCCGGATCCGTCTCCTTGGAAGAGATATGCAAGGCGGCAACGTGGGCTTCGGCTCATACATTCTCCAAGCATTACCGTTTGACTGTGGCTGCACGGGCGGAGGCCCGGTTTGGAGCTTCAGTGTTGAGGTCAGGGATTTCTATGTCCCGCCCTGGGTGAGTACTGCTTCGGTACATCCCACCAGTCTATGGATTGATCAGCTTGATGATATGGAAGGTAAAATTATGTATAATCATACCTGATAATTTTCTTTCCATTAATCATAGCTGATCAATCCATAGCCCCTCCCAGATATCTGTACTGTTTATATTCTGGTTGAATTTTAGGTTCAAGTTTAGCCTTCAGTTACTTCAGGAGGACTTCGTGTTCAAGTTCTTCTTTCACTTGGATTCTTCAAGAGTTGAGACGACTTTGTGTTACAGTGAGCTGCTGCATTCCTCTCCCCTCCGTTTTACGGGGCTGGATTGAGACATAAATTCTGCCGGCACTCCCTCCCGCTTCGTGCGGCTGTAGGGCAGCTTTGTACCCCTCCCGCTTCGGCGGTGTTAGGGTCAGTCAGCTCCTCCCGCGGTTGCAGGATAAGCCAGATCCCCCCGCATCGGCGGGTGTGGTGTCCCTCCCCCGCTCCGCGGGGATGAGCTGGACGGATTCCCCTCCCCCACTTGTGTGGGGATGAGCTGGGTTAATTCCCCTCCCCCGTTTCGGCGGTGGTGAGCTGGGCAGAGTGTCCCTTCGTGGGTGTAATTCTCTAAGTGCTGAGTCCTGCGGATGGAGCTTTGATATCGACATACTGAGGAGTTTCCGGCAGCACATGACCACATATAGGGAGGCAAAAGTTTGCTCTCTATCTCCACCTGCTGGTAGATGGACACAACCCACCAGTCTATGGATTGATCAGCTATGATTAATGGAAAGAAAATTATCAGGTATGATTATACATAATTTTACCTTGCTCTCCCTCCACTTGCTTCCAGTATGTCTGGGGGGAAAAAGAGAGGTGAAACATTGCAAGTAAGTCATGACAGTTCAGCGTGTAGGCCAGTGCATTTGGCCTGCCTTGGGAGCAAGCAACCACAGGGTGTCAGGTGGGCGGGTGCAATTTGTGGAGGTTTAGCACCCAGGTTAAAAGTGAAGTGCATGCAAGCCAGGAATCCTGTGGTACATGTGGGAAACATTCAGCAGTAGCATGTCTTCGAATTTAGCGCAGAATCTAAATATGCCAAGGACTCTGGGCTCTCCGGTGTACAGTTTGATTCAGGAGAGCACGGGAGCTAGCAATTTATCGGGGCCAATTGGAACAGCATCTGTATGATCACATGTGGAGGGGAGCTGCCATTTTACAACCTTGAGGCAAGACGGAGCATTCAGCTGCATCAGGTTCTTTGTTTTCTCTTGAGTTTATATTGCTCTTACAGCAGTCATTTACTGAAGCAGGGACGGTCAGAATTGCTGCAAGGTGCTTTGGTTTCTTACCCCACTGCCCCTCCAACTCCTAAGTGATCTCATTTAGCCTCATCTGTCCACTCCTGGAAGTCTATCTCTGCTTTTTCCTCCTTATCTGATGTGGCCTTAGTCTATTCAGAGGAGCCATCATTCAAGAAGCCAATAGAGGAGGGAGATGACATGAAAGTACTGAGGTTGTTTCATGAAGAAGAGCTCCATACTCTATTTCTGAGCCATTGGTGGTGCTTTCCATTGAGGTGCTTTCTGCATCAGCGTCAGGAGTTCATCTTTGTCAATCATGAGTGGACTTAGAGGTCCTTCTAAGACCTTGATGCATCCAAACATTCAAGAGCTAATTACACCAGAATGAGTCTCACTGGGTGCAGGGCTGACTGTGGGAAGATCCATGGCTCGACTCTAGCTGTTCCAGAGCAGAAAGAGAAATTGCAGCTTCCCAGGGTATACTAAGAAGACCACCTTGGCCTTGGAAGGGGGGCATTGCCCTAAAAGACCTACAGCCTTTGAAGTGGCCTCTTTGGGCTTTCAAGCGACAGTGTGGAGGTCGTTCATGGCTAGAGCATGCCTGAAGTGGCATCAGCAGTCTGCAGCACAAGACAGGCGCCATAACGCTCAACTGGAAGCAGGATTGACCTACTTGGTGGATGCTATTGATGACATGTTACAGGTTACACCCCGAAGTATGGCTTTGGCTGTTACGGCATGTCAGCAATTCTGGTTGCGCTATTGGGCAGTGGTTGCAGCATCAAAGTCGCATCTAGTTAAACTGCCATTTTTTGGACAAGTGGCTGTTTGGAGAAAATCTCAGTAACTGGGGAAAATTAAGTCACAGCAGTTACCGGAGGATAAGCCAGAAACCTCTGGTCTTCTGTTTCAGGGGACTCTTGATTTGAGACAGTAGGCGGTACCGGCCTTGTCATTGGCAATATGGTCAGAAGTCCTGCTTTGACACGCCAGTCTTCCTTTCGTGCAGACATGAAGTCTTCCTCTCAGAGTGCCCAATACTTCCTGGGCTTTGCAATGATGCATGCCTGGTCCACTCTTTTCCTCCAGTGGGAGGATGTCTTCATGAGTTTTGGGAAGTGTGGGCCCAAATCACGTCAGACCAGTGGTTTTTGGATATTGTTACAGCTTTCAAGTTGGAGTTCTCCTGCCCAGTTGCTCCTCCTCTTGAAGTCTTCTTGATGAAAGGGAACCAAGATAGTTGAGGTTCAGGCTAGCATAGATTCCTTGCTGGCGCTCTGGGCCATTGTTACAGTTCCCTGGGCTGAACACAGGGACAAGGCAGATACTCGTCTGCTTCATTGCCTTAAAGAAGGAAGGCACCTTTCGTCCAGTCTTAAATCTCAAAGTTCTAGACCGCTGCCTCTGAGTGTCCCGCTTTCATATGGAAACACTAAGAGCAGTCATAGCCTTAGTTTAAGCAGGAGAATTTCTCACTGCCCTTGATCTCAGAGTCATACTTGCATATACCCATATGGGCCACTGCATTAGAGGTTTTTACATTTTGCGGTGCTGGGCCATCACTTCCCGTTCAGGGCTTTGCCCTTCGATCTCGCCTCGGCACCAAGAATGTTTGCCAGTGTTATGGTGGTGATGAACTTTCTCAGCAGGCAGTCCTTGAACCCAGGAGAATGGGAACTATTTAGCTGTTGAAAAGAACCAGGCTTGATGGGGATTGATGCTGTACTGCATACCTGGCCGGAGTCACATGTACTGTGTGTCTTCCCTCCTTAGCCTATGCAGCAAACTGAAATTCAGGATTTACCAGTTTTATGGGATGAAGTTTATAGTCAGGTTTTAGATGACATAGCCCCTATTCAAGTTAAGAGGGGCTCAGGTGAAAAGAAGTCTAGTTGGTTTGATGAAGGGCTACTGGCACTCAAGAGTGTCAGAAAGTAGAGAGACAGTGGTGTAAATATCCTACTGTGTCACATAAATTAGCATGGAGAAAGGTTATAAATGAATATAAATACCAGATGAAACAAACTAAACTGAGATATTATTCAGTTTATTTCTGTAAGGATCGGTTGGACTTAAAGAAACTTTATTCCTTGGTTAATGACTGATATGAGAGAGATATTGGCATCTAATGAAGTGATTCCATCTGCGGATTCACTTGCCTTGTTCTTTAGGTCTAAGATAGAGAATGCTAGAAGAGAAATTCTCTCTCAAATACAACATCCATTAGGTTATTCAAGAATTGAATGATGAGTCTGAGGTGGTTCATGCAGGTAGAAATTGGGATAAGTTTCTCATCCTCCTATCTCTTTAGTTAGAAAATGTATATGCCGTTATTCTAGGTCCCACTGCTCATTGGATGTCTGCCCAGCATATCTGCTACAAAATGCTCCCTTTGAAATTTTGATATTCTTGTATCAGGGAATAATCAAATTTGTTAGACGTGGACAGATTTCCAGAGGCAAGGGGACAGATAATATTGACTCCCATTCCAAAAGAATCCAACATTATAATTGGGTGTTGTATCTATGGTTGCATCCATACCCTTGCTGGTTAAACTTGAGTAGGGTGTGGTTGTGCAACAATTGACTAACTACCGTAACCAGCATGATATCTTGCATGATTCTTGGGTCAGGCTTTAGAAGTGGTTATAGTACTGAGGCAGCATTGGAGACATTGTCAGTGGAAGTTAGACAGGAAGTTAGTCTGTGTGGTAAAGTTCTATTAATGCAAACTGATAAGTCTAGTGCTTTCGATGTGGTGCACCATGAGATTTTGCTGGTCATTCTGGACCATTATGGGATAAGTGGCTCAGTTTTGAAATGGTTTATAGGGTTTTTGATGTATAGAAACTATAGGAGTTCCTCAAGGGTCCCCTATATAACCAGTTTTGTTCAATTTGATGATGGCTCCTTTAGGTCGAAGGCTTTCTAGACATTATTTCCGATTGTTAATTTATGCAGATGATATCACAATGTTAACTTTTTAAGTTAAAACTGAACAAGGAGAAAACTACGTTTTTAGCTCTCCTTTTAACTTTATTAATGAGGAAGCTTTAAATGTTGATGGAATAACATTTCCTCTGGATTCTAAATTGAGAATATTAGGTGTAGATTTTGATAAATACCTTATATTTGAACATCAGGCTCAGGAGATAGCGGGTAGAGTCTTTAAGGTACTTTGGAAGTTGAGGTGAATAAGCTCTAACTTTTCTCTGGAAATGTTTAGACTGATTGCCCAGATCTTGGTACTGTCCCAGTTTGGTTATTGTAATCTAGTCTACATGGGCTGTAGAGATAAGGTAATTAAGAAAATTCAAACTTTGTTGAACACAATAGCTCGCTTGATCTACAAGGTACCAAAGTTTGGGAGTGTCACTCCATTACTGGTACATTTACATTGGCTGCCTATGCAGGCACTTGTAGTGTTTAAACTATATTTCTTGGTTTTTGTTTGCTCCCCCCTCCCCCCATTATATGGCCTCTCTTATTCATCTGTTTGTCAGGCATTCCAGTTTTAACTCTAGGGATTTTTTTTATTGCTTCATTTCCCTAATCCCGAGAGAATTAAATATGAGCTATCATGCTAGCATTTTTGCATATCAAGCTGCTACTCACTGGAACAGTCTTATCTTTAATATTAGGGGTCAGGCTAATTATGCCAAATTTAGGACATTGTTAAAATCTTTTTTGCTTAAAAATATTTGTTAGCAATTGGTGTGCACTGTTCTTGGCAACTGTTTTTTTTTTTTTTTTTTTTAATTGTGTCTTAATATGAGGTGATCTCAGTGTTGTAGTTTATTCCTGGGAATGCCTGGTCTCTTTTACTATTTAAACCACACTGAACTCCTCCTGAGGCATGTGTGGGGGTATAAGTGTCCTGTAATGTAACGTAATGGTAGGCTACGTGTTGAAAAGAATCGCATTGCACCAAGGTCGAATAATTCTCATAGTCCCAGATTGGCTGTGGAGGCCGTGGTACTTGGGACCTGATTCATCTGCTGGACAGGGATTCTTTCCATCTTCTGCAGGTACTGTTCATGGTCTACTGAAGCAAGGTCCAGTACTCATGGAGGATCCGTGCCCCTTTGGTCTTACAACGTGACTATTGAAAAGGCTCGGTTGAGATGAAAAGGCTATTCTGATTCGGTCATTGCTACCTTGCTTCAGGCTCAGAAGCGCTCTACATCCATGGCTTATGCGAGGGTGTGGATGACATTCAAGGGCTGGTGTTCTGAGCACATACCTTCTCCCTTCTCTGCTCAGATTGTGCACTTCCTAGCATTTCTCCAGGCAGGCCTTCAGAAAGGATTGGCATTGGGTTCTCTAAAAGTTCAGCTTGCGGCTTTGGCCTCTTTCAGGGGCTGACTACAGAAGACATCTCTTGCGATTTACCCGGATATTGTTTGGTTCTTGTAGGGAGCAGGCCGCTTGTGGCCTCCCTGTCTTACACTGTGTCCAGAGTGGAACCTTAATTTTGTCCTTTGGGTGTCTGAACTCTGACATATGGGTCTGAGCTCAAGGTACATTGTTTTGAAGTCTAGGACCTACATGGGGAACATGGAAATGGGAGATTTAGGCACTGGGAGTGAGGTATTGTGCCCCTGATGTTCAAGGCACAGCACCATGCTTTTTCTTAGGTGAAGAGATGGCTTCCCTTTGCACCAGAAACTGAAGAGATGGCTTCCCTATCCTCCAGAAACTAGGAAGGACTAATCTTCAGCACAGGAATTTCGCATTAGCAGAATCCTGGTTACAGCTGAACTCTGTGGTGCTGACTGAGTCCTAAATGGCCAACATACAGAAACACAGTAAATGACAGCAGATAAAGGCCCACACCCCCAACAGAATTGGGGTTCACAGGATGAGTGTGTATGAGGTGTATGGAGTATGGGTGCAGGGAGTGGGGCTGTAAAAAAGGTGGATGGATTATGGGTGCAGGGAGAGGGGCAGGAAAAAGGTGGATGGCATGTAAGTGCAGGGAGGGGGGTTTGAAAAATGTGGATGGTATATGTATGCAGAGAAGGGGCTGAAAAAGTAGATGGCTGTGTGTGCAGGGAGGGAGTGCTAGAAAAAAGATAGATGGAGTGTGGGGAGCCTGGAAAAAAGGTGGATGGAGTATAGATGCAGGGAGGAGGACTGGAAATAAAATATGGATGTATGTGTGTGCAGGGGGGGGTGGTTGGCAAAAAAAAAATAGATGGAATGTCGGGGGCTTGAAAAGGTGTATGGGTTCAGGGAGGGGGCTGAAAATTGCATAAAACCTTCCTTTCAATTTTGAGCGGGGAGATGAAAAGAAAATTAAGACTGTTGAGGGGATGGGGATGGAGGGCAAGGGGATGGAGTTACAAAGTCTGCTTGATTATGAGGATGAGGTGGGGACAGGAAAAAATTTTGGTTAAGGCGAGGGAATGGGGATGAATCTTTGTCCACATGTCACTCTAGTTCACACTCATGCCCCCAGCAGCAGCGAATCCAGAAGCCCTAGCCAACTCCCCAGTGAAACCAGGGGACAAGCTTTTGATTGGCTCTAAGATTATAGCCATCATAAAAGTGACCATCCTAGACAGCTTATCAGTCAGTCGGAGGCTGACTTTTTCCAAGAGGGGTAGGCGACGGTGTCATGATTCAGCGCTCAACACCAGGATATGCTTCAGAGGAACTCTACTCCCTTCTACCTGCCCATGCGGTAGAACCCATATCGCCAGGGGAAGAGATTTTATTCAAGTACTTCCTTCCCCCCCCCCCCCCCCCCCCCCCTTAAAAGGGGGGAATTTAGTCCCATCCTAGACCTAAAGGCCTAAACAAATATCTGGTCAAAGAAAAGTTCAGGATGGTTTCCTTGGGCACCCTACTTCTCATGATTCAGGCAGATGAATTGGCTATGCTGTCTGGTGTAAAAGGACGCTTATACCCACATACAGATATGCTCCTGTCACAAGCAGTGTCTCAGATTTCAGGTAGGGAAACACCTTACTAGTACCATGTTCTGCCTTTTGGCCTCACATGTGATCCCAGAATTTCACAAACTGTCTTGCAGTAGTCACAGTGTCACTACGCAGGCTGGGAGTACATGTTGTACTAGGCTGCGCATTTGGTTTGCTATTCTCTAAACATGTTACAAAATATTACAGGCAAAAAATTCATCAGGAATTAGAGAGAAAAGTCTTTAATTACTCACCCACCAGCACAGCATCAGATATCAGTTTTAAAGTTATAACAGACTTACAAAATTCAACATCAATAGCTCTGGTAAGTATAAGTAATTAGACTAATTAAAGAAGAGAAAAAGGAGGAAGAAAAGTTTGTTCCTCATACAAAGGTCACAGAACAGAGAGAAAGAAAGAATTAGTTTCTACGAAGGGGGGAGAGCACCCCCTTCGGGAAAAACAATAGGCCATTGGACAGATCTGAAACTCTTTCCAAGCATGCCTAGTGTTTCAGAGTTTCTCTGTGTGCAGCATGGTTTTATAGGCTGTGGTGAGCATCCACCTCTCCTCTACCCTGGACCAATCATATGTGCTGCATATGTGCTGGAGACTTGTAATAGGGTCTTTCATATGTTCTGGAGACTTGCAGTTGGTGTCCTTGGCGTACCTCTTCTCAGTAAATAACATTTGTAACAAGGTATACCAGTTAGCTGAGTTGCCTTAGCAACATGAGGCCCCATCATAGCATGTGACCAGCCAGAAATTCCTTCATGTGATTGATAGGAAAAGAGAGATGGAGGATGGGAAATAGTGCAGCATACCTGAAATAGACAATGTGTTTGGACAGTTGGCCAGTCAAGAGCACGTAGCAGGAGGGTGCAGTGCAGAGAACCGTTCAGTTGTTGGAGTTACCAGCATTTGTTGTTAATCACCCAAAGTCCCATCTACTTCCTGTTCAGCAACTGGAATTCATTGGAGCCCTGCTAGACATGGTTCAGACCCAAGCCTTCCTTCTGCTTCTCCAAGCTGACACTCTGATCGCTATCGTTCATCAGGTTTGGCAGAGCCAGCGGATCACAACTTGGCAGATGTTGAGGTTGCTAGGCCACATGGTCTCTACCGTGTATGTGATTCCCATAGCATGCCTCCATTTGAGGCAAGCCCATGGGATCCTAGCTTCCCAGTGGTCTCAGACCTTGGGGAACCTAGCAGACATTCCCTGTCACTCCACAGCTCGCAGAGCTGCTCATGTGGTGGATCAGTCGGCCCAATTTGATCCTGGGATTCCCATTCCAAATCTCTCCTCAAGAGACACTGACAACGAATGTGTCCAACATGGGGAGGGGGGTCCATGTAGATGAACTCAACATTCAGGGTTACTTGTCTGCTCAGGAGGCGCAGCTTCACATCAACCTCCTGCAGCTCCAGCCTATTAGGAACACACTAAAGGATTTCAGGAATCGGCTGATGAACCAAATTGTTCTCATTCAAATGCGATGTATTCAACAAGCAGGGAGGCATGGGATCGTACTTCTGTTAGGAAGTGGTTGGGATTTGGCAGTGGGCCTCCAGTCATGGCATGTTAATCAGGGTCCACGTGGTAACTGAACACAAGAATCCCACAAAACAATACAAAATGCCAAAAAGTGGGAACTGGAAGCAAACGAAGGGACTTCAGTAGAAAGCAGCATTTTTATTCATGTATAAAGAAATGATTCTTGTATGGTTGTAATACAAATGACTCGACATGGCACCATGTTTTGGCACTTATGTGCCTGCCTCCGGAGTATTGCAGTTGTTTGTCCTATGAGTAGAACTGAACAGCTACAATAAAAGATGTCTGAATGTCTTGAAAAAGACCGTGCACAAGATTTTGATGCACTTTTCCAACAGTTCCATGGAAAACGCTTAATAATATTTGTATGAAATCGATAAGACGACCTCTGTAGTTAGGAGCGGATCCGCAGAGACTATAGAGGTTGTCTTATTGTTTTCATAGAAGAATAAAGTGTTTTCCGTGGAACTGTTTGAAAAGTGCATCAGCTTCTTGTGCACAGTCTTTTTCAAGACCTTCAGACATCTTTTATTATAGCTGTTCAGTTCTACTGAAAGGACAAACAACTGCAAGACTCCTGAGGTAGGCACGTCTGTGCCGAAACGTGGTGCCGTGTTGAGTCATTTGTATTATAGCCATACAAAAATCATTTCTTTATACGTGAATAACTACTACTACTACTTCTACTTAACATTTCTAAAGCGCTACTAGGGTTATGCAGCGCTGTACAGTTTAACATAGAAGGACAGTCCCTGCTCAAGGAGCTTACAATCTAAAGGACAAATGTACAGTCAGTCAAATAGGGCAGTCAAATTGGGGCAGTCTAGATTTCCTGAATAGGTATAAAGGTTAGGTGCCGAAAGCAACATTGAAGAGGTGTGCTTTGAGCAAGGATTTGAAGATGGGTAGGGGGGGGGGGCTTGGCGTTTTCTTATTGAAGTCCCTTCGTTTGTTGAGCCTACTTCCATTTCCCACTTTTTGACGTTTTTTTTAATGTTAATCAAGGCCACATACCTGGCAGAGAAAAACAGCCTGATAGACCGACTGAGCAGGGTTGCCCACGAGATCCTCTAAGAGTGGGATCTCTTTACCACTCATCTCAACAACTGTTCTGTTCCAGGCTGAGATCACATGGCAGACTAGTATCAGATTCCTTTCCTTTTGATTGAAGAAAGGACTGTTTTATACATATCCTCCCATATCTCTTTGGGAGGGAGAGATGACTTGGCTGAAACTCAAGCAAGGCTGGGAGCCATGACTGGACTGCTTTCTGTCACATATCACTCAAAATGAGGGGTCTTGTCTACACACTAACCTCCAGTCTCTAGCCCTCATGGCTTGGATGTTGAGAGCTTAGAACTTGCATCTGTTTATCTGCATTAGGGTGTCTCCTGAGTCCTGTTTGCTTCCAAGAAAGATTCCACTGAGAGGTCCTATAATTTTAAAAGGAAGAGGTTTGTCATCTGATGTGAGGGCAAGGCCTTAGATAGAGAAAACAACTCTGTAAGGGTTCACTTCCAGTTCAGTGGCACTTATTTACCATGTAAAAGGTAAACTCATTTCTCCGAGGACAAGCAGGCTGCTTGTTCTCACGACTGGGTGACGTCCGCGGCAGCCCCCACCAACCGGAAAAAAGCTTCGCGGGACGGTCGGCACGCAGGGCACGCCCACCGCGCATGCGCGGCCGTCTTCCCGCCCGTGCGCGACCGCTCCCGCCAGTTCCTTTTTTTCCGCGCCTGGAGAGAGTCGTGCCTTGCCGCTCTCTCTACTTCAGCCGCCGGATTCTTGCGATCGCGTATACGCGGATCGCGCTTCGTTAATTTAATTTAATTTCCTTTTATCTTTTCTTTTTACAAAAAAAAAAAAAAAAAAGACTGCGCGTGTGGAGCACGTGCTCCCCTTTTCCCTCGCTTCCAGCGGGGACGCTACATTGCGGCCTAGTGGTCGCTCGGGATCGTTTGTTTTTTTCGTGGTGTGATTTTAGCCACCATTGACGACTTTGACTTCGCCGACGCGATTTTTCCGTCGATGTCCTCGAAGGTCCCGAGTGGATTTAAAAAGTGTGGTCGCTGCGGCCGGCCGATCTCGCAGACCGACACCCACGCTTGGTGCCTCCAGTGCCTCGGGCCGGAGCACAATCTCAAGTCGTGTGCTTTGTGTCTCGGTCTCCGGAAACGGACTCAGGTTGCGAGGCAAGTTCTGCGGGACCGTCTTTTTGGAACTTGCGCCGGCCCCTCGACGTCGACCTCGACGGCATCGGTATCGAAGGCCGGTTCTTCGGTACCGGTATCGATGCCCGAGACATCGGCACCGATGGCAGCGACCCCAGGAGAACAGGTCCCGTCGGCCCGCCGGTGAGAGTGGGGTTGAGAGGCCGCGTGGGCAGTCGGCCCCGGTCACTCCCTCAGCTCGTGAGCCACGGGACCGAACCCTGTCTGACCCGGTGCCTCGAGACCGAGGGGGATCGACCTCCTCCTCCTCCATGCCCTCCGGCGCCGGTGACGTGCATCGAAAGAAGGACAAAAGCGTCGTCACTGGACGCCCTCGGTGCATCCTGAAGAGGAGTCGACGCCGAAGCGTCATCGTCGAGAGGAGAGGTCCCCGTCGGTTGTGGAGGTACCGACGCGTCGGGGTTCCGGCACCTCGGTGCCGTCTCCTGGCTCCCAGCAGCTTCCGGCACCGACACCCTTACCGGCCCCACCGCCTTTCCCGGCAGCGGGCCTGGACGAGTGCCTCAGAGCCATCCTTCCGGGGATCCTGGAAGGGCTGATGCGCCAGGCTGTGCCGGCGCCGGGGGTGCTTGCGCCCTCGGCGCCGATGACTGTGGCGCCGGCGAGCTCTAGCCCGGCGCCGGAGCTGTCGACACCGCCGCCGCTTGCGGTGCCGGTCTCGACTGCTACGCAGGTGGAGTCGACGTCGATGGAGGGAGCTCCGTCCCCGCCGGCGCGGGAGTCCACCGCTCGACGACACCGAGACCTCGGTGCCTCGACGTCGAGCCGGGCCCGGTACAGGACTCAGCTACATGAGCTAATGTCCGATACCGAGGATGAGGACTCGTGGGGGGAAGAGGAGGACCCTAGATATTTCTCCTCAGAGGAGTCTACGGGCCTTCCCTCGGACCCCACGCCTTCACCGGAGAGGAAGCTCTCACCTCCTGAGAGCCTCTCCTTTGCCTCCTTTGTGCGGGATATGTCGATCACCATTCCCTTCCCCGTGGTCTCTGTGGAAGAGCCGAGGGCCGAGATGCTCGAGGTCCTCGACTATCCATCACCACCTAGAGAGTCCTCCACGGTGCCGCTGCACAATGTCCTGAAGGAGACGCTGCTCCGGAACTGGGTGAGACCGTTAACTAACCCCACCATTCCCAAGAAAGCAGAGTCCCAGTACAGGATCCACTCCGACCCAGAGCTCATGCGGCCCCAATTGCCCCATGACTCAGCGGTCGTGGATTCTGCTCTCAAGAGGGCACGGAGTTCGAGGGATACCGCCTCGGCGCCCCCGGGGCGGGAGTCTCGCACTCTGGACTCGTTTGGGAGGAAGGCCTACCAATCCTCCATGCTCGTGACCCGCATCCAGTCATACCTGCTCTATATGAGCATCCACATGCGGACCAATGTGCAACAGCTGGCGGACCTGGTCGAGAAGCTCCCGCCGGAGCAGTCCAGGCCTTATCAGGAGGTGGTCAGGCAGCTGAAGGCATGCAGAAAGTTCCTGTCCAGGGGTATTTTTGACACCTGTGACGTGGCATCTCGTGCTGCGGCCCAAGGTATAGTGATGCGCAGGCTCTCATGGCTGCGCGCCTCTGACCTGGACAACCGCACCCAGCAGAGACTGGCCGACGTCCCTTGCCGGGGGGATAACATTTTCGGTGAGAAGGTCGAGCAGATGGTGGACCAACTGCATCAGCGGGAAACCGCTCTCGACAAGCTCTCCCACCGGGCGCCTTCAGCATCCGCCCCCACTGGTGGGCGTTTTTCCCGGGCACGGCAGGCTGCACCCTATTCTTTTGCAAAGCGTAGGTACAACCAGCCGGCCCGAAGGCCTCGTCAGGCACAGGGACAGCCCCAGCGCGCTCGTTCTCGTCAACAGCGTGCGCCTAAGCAGCCCCCTGCGCCTCCACAGCAAAAGCCGGGGACGGGCTTTTGACTGGATCCACGGGAACATAGCCGCCCTACAAGTGTCCGTACCGGACGATCTGCCGGTCGGAGGGAGGTTAAAATTTTTTCACCAAAGGTGGCCTCTCATAACCTCCGACCAGTGGGTTCTCCAAATAGTGCGGTGCGGATACGCCCTGAATTTGGCCTCCCTGCCTCCAAATTGTCCTCCGGGAGCTCAGTCTTTCAGCTCCCATCACAAGCAGGTACTTGCAGAGGAACTCTCCGCCCTTCTCAGCGCCAATGCGGTCGAGCCCGTACCACCCGGGCAGGAAGGGCAGGGATTCTATTCCAGGTACTTCCTTGTGGAAAAGAAAACAGGGGGGATGCGTCCCATCCTAGACCTGAGAGGCCTGAACAAATTCCTGGTCAAAGAAAAGTTCAGGATGCTTTCCTTGGGCACCCTTCTGCCAATGATTCAGAAAAACGATTGGCTATGTTCCCTGGATTTAAAGGACGCATATACTCACATACCGATACTGCCAGCTCACAGACAGTATCTCAGATTCCGCCTGGGCGCACGCCACTTTCAGTATTGTGTGCTGCCATTTGGGCTCGCCTCTGCCCCACGAGTGTTTACCAAGTGCCTCGTGGTGGTAGCGGCCTACCTACGCAAGCTGGGAGTGCACGTGTTCCCATATCTCGACGATTGGCTGGTCAAGAACACCTCGGAGGCAGGAGCCCTCCGGTCCATGCAGTGCACTATTCAACTTCTGGAGCTGCTGGGGTTTGTGATAAATTACCCAAAGTCCCATCTCCAACCGTCCCAGTCTCTGGAATTCATAGGAGCGCTGCTGAATACCCAGACGGCTCAGGCCTATCTTCCCGAAGCGAGGGCCGCCAATCTCCTGGCCCTGGCTTCGCAGACCAGAGCGTCCCAGCAGATCACAGCTCGGCAGACGTTGAGACTTCTGGGTCATATGGCCTCCACAGTTCATGTGACTCCCATGGCTCGTCTTCACATGAGATCTGCTCAATGGACCCTAGCCTCCCAGTGGTTCCAAGCCACCGGGAATCTAGAAGATGTCATCCGCCTCTCCACCAGCTGCCGCACTTCACTGCGCTGGTGGACCGTTAGGACCAATTTGACACTGGGACGTCCATTTCAAATTCCACAGCCCACGAAAGTGCTGACGACGGATGCCTCTCGCCTGGGGTGGGGAGCTCATGTCGATGGGCTGCACACCCAGGGTATGTGGTCCCTCCAGGAAAAGGATCTGCAGATCAACCTCCTGGAGCTCCGAGCGATCTGGAACGCACTGAAGGCTTTCAGAGATCGGCTGTCCTACCAAATTATCCAAATTCGGACAGACAATCGGGTTGCAATGTTTTACGTCAACAAGCAGGGGGGCACCGGATCTCGCCCCCTGTGTCAGGAAGCCGTCGGGATGTGGCGCTGGGCATGCCAGCACAGCATGCTTCTCCAAGCCACATACCTGGCAGGCGTAAACAACAGTCTGGCCGACAGACTGAGCAGAGTCATGCAACCGCACGAGTGGTCGCTCCATTCCAGAGTGGTACGCAAGATCTTCCGAGAGTGGGGCACCCCCTCGGTGGATCTTTTCGCCTCTCAGACCAACCACAAGCTGCCTCTGTTCTGTTCCAGACTTCAGACACAAGGCAGGCTAGCGTCAGATGCCTTTCTCCTTCATTGGGGGACCGGCCTCCTGTATGCTTATCCTCCCATACCTTTGGTGGGGAAGACCTTACTGAAGCTCAAGCAAGACCGCGGCACCATGATTCTGATAGCGCCCTTTTTGCCCCGTCAGATCTGGTTCCCTCTTCTTCTGGAGTTGTCCTCCGAAGAACCGTGGAGATTGGAGTGTTTTCCGACTCTCATTTCGCAGAACGACGGAGCGTTGCTGCACCCCAACCTTCAATCCCTGGCTCTCACGGCCTGGATGTTGAGGGCGTAGACTTCGCTGCGTTGGGTCTGTCTGAGGGTGTCTCCCGGGTCTTGCTTGCCTCTAGGAAGGATTCCACTAAGAAGAGTTACTTTTCAAGTGGAGGAGGTTTGTCGTTTGGTGTGAGAGCAAGGCCCTAGAACCTCGTTCTTGTCCTGCACAAAACCTGCTTGAATACCTTCTGCACTTATCGGAGTCTGGCCTCAAGACCAACTCAGTAAGGAATCACCTTAGTGCGATTAGTGCTTACCATTATCGTGTGGAAGGTAAAGCCATCTCTGGAGAGCCTTTAGTCGTTCGATTCATGAGAGGTTTGCTTTTGTCAAAGCCCCCTATCAAGCCTCCTACTGTGTCGTGGGATCTCAACGTCGTCCTCACCCAGCTGATGAAACCTCCTTTTGAGCCACTGAATACCTGCCATCTGAAGTACTTGACCTGGAAGGTCATTTTCTTGGTGGCAGTTACTTCAGCTCGTAGGGTCAGTGAGCTTCAAGCCCTAGTAGCTCATGCTCCATATACCAAATTTCATCACAACAGAGTAGTGCTCCGCACTCACCCAAAGTTCCTGCCGAAGGTGGTGTCGGAGTTCCATCTTAACCAGTCAATTGTCTTGCCAACATTCTTCCCCAGGCCGCATACCCGCCCTGCTGAACGTCAGTTGCACACATTGGACTGCAAGAGAGCATTGGCCTTCTACTTGGAGCGGACACAGCCCCACAGACAGTCCGCCCAATTGTTTATTTCTTTCGACCCTAACAGGCTAGGGGTCGCTGTCGGGAAACGCACCATCTCCAATTGGCTAGCAGATTGCATTTCCTTCACTTACGCCCAGGCTGGGCTGGCTCTTGAGGGTCATGTCACGGCTCATAGTGTTAGAGCCATGGCAGCGTCAGTGGCCCACTTGAAGTCAGCCACTATTGAAGAGATTTGCAAGGCTGCGACGTGGTCATCTGTCCACACATTCACATCACATTACTGCCTCCAGCAGGATACCCGACGCGACAGTCGGTTCGGGCAGTCGGTGCTGCAGAATCTGTTTGGGGTGTAAATCCAACTCCACCCTCCAGGACCCGAATTTATTCTGGTCAGGCTGCACTCTCAGTTAGTTGTTCTTCGTAGGTCAATTTCTGTTGTACCCTCGCCGTTGCGAGCTTCAATTGACATGGGTTCTTGTTTTGAGTGAGCCTGAGAGCTAGGGATACCCCAGTCGTGAGAACAAGCAGCCTGCTTGTCCTCGGAGAAAGGGTATGATACATACCTGTAGCAGTTGTTCTCCGAGGACAGCAGGCTGATTGTTCTCACCTACCCTCCCTCCTCCCCTTTGGAGTTGTGTGTTTCATCTTTTGCTAGTTATTCAACTGGCGGGAGCGGTCGCGCACGGGCGGGAAGACGGCCGCGCATGCGCGGTGGGCGTGCCCTGCGTGCCGACCGTCCCGCGAAGCTTTTTTTTGGTTGGTGGGGGCTGCCGCGGACGTCACCCAGTCGTGAGAACAATCAGCCTGCTGTCCTCGGAGAACAACTGCTACAGGTATGTATCATACCCTATCTGTACAGCCTCTAGTTGCTTGCTTTGAGAGGTTTGTTTTTGACAAAGCTCTCAATCTACCCTACGGTAGTGTCATGGAACCTCATAGTCATCCTCCCCCAGCTGATGAAAGCTCCTGTTGAGCCGTTTGACACTTGCCACCTCAAGTTCCTGACCTGGAAGGTTTGTTTTTTGGTGGCGATCACTTCAGCATGCGGAGTCAGCAAACTTCAGGCCCTAATTGCTGATCCACCTTACACACTGTGTTGTTATAGTGGCAAGGTTCTCTGCATGCATCCTAAGTTTTTTCTTAAGGTGGTGTCAGAATTCCACTTTAACCAGTCAATTGTTCTGCCAACATTATTTTCAAAATCTCATGCGCATTCTGGTGAAAGTGCACTGCACACCTTGGACTGCATGCGAGCCTTAGCTTTCTATCTGGCGTGGAATAAAGACTATTTACAGTTCACCCAGCTTTTTGTGTGTTTTCACCCAAACAGGATGGGAGTAGTCATCAATAAACACAATTTATCCAATCTCCTTCACTTCACACCCAAGCAAGGCTGATTCTGGAGGGTCATGCCATGGCTCACAGTGTCAGGAGTCCACTTAAGGTTAGCCTCCATTGAGGAGATTTGCAAAGTTGCAATGAGGTCATCAGTCTCACATTCTTATCTCATTACCACCTTGAGCAGGAAGGCTGATGTGACAGCTGGTTTGCTCAGACAGTCCTGTAGAACTTTTCAGGGTCTAAAATCCAACTCCAGCCTCCTAGTCCCATTCTGTTCTCTTCCAGGCTGCACCTACACAATGTAGTTTTATTTACAGTGTATTTTAATTGGTTTTTGGTTGGCCTTACCTATTGACCAATGTTTTCAGTGAGCCTGGTAGCTAGGGGTTCCCACATGTGATAATATGGCTGTCCTGCTAGTCCTTGGGAGAAAGCAAAGTTACTCACCTGTAGCAGGTGTACTCCAAGGACAGGACACACATCACCATATACCCTCCCACCTCTCCTAGGAGTTATTTTTCTAAGCTTGTAGAAGTTAACTGCTGGTCCTGCATGAATGAAATGGGCAATAAGGCTCACAGGCACGTACTGGTGGTGTTGCCAAAAGCTTCTAGAAAATTAGAACGCTGAGCAGCATCCTTACCAGGGCTCCTTCAGTGATATCACCCACATGGGGTAATATGTGTCCTGCTGTCCTCAGAGAGCACCTGCTACAGGTGAGTAACTTTGCTTTACAACACAGGATTCTGTGGCAAAGTATTGCTATTCATATTCTGAAGTATAGGGATTATTTGCTTAAGTGAATATTGGAGATTTGTAAGATTTTATGATCGTTGCAACCATCTGTTTCTACTGGTGACTAGTGTTCACCTTTTACTTTGTTGTTGTTAGCCTTATAGTGATATCAATTCTAAATGCATCATTTGATTTTGGTGGTTTTCTTGAGTTGTTGAAACAAGCTACTGTTAAACCACTCTGAATCTGCCTTAAAAGCACAAATTCTGTTTAATGTGTTTAAGTTCTTTAGGTTTACTTTTAGATTCATCAGAATGTTTTGGTTGTTCATATGTAGATGATATAGTTGTGTCAATGATTCCACCTAGTATTACAGTTCACTCTGGAGAACAGCTATCCTTTGAAAAAGACTTCTAAGGTTGATGGGGATCATTTTGGATACTCAACAATGAAACCTCAAATTACTTGAGTAAGAAGATATTCTTCAAATTGCATCATTTAAGGATAACTTGATCTATTTTCTTTTTCCTCTGATCATTTCGTACAATAGTGCAGACAGTTGTTTTGTCCCAGCTAGATTACTGCAGTGTTCTGTATGCTGGTTTAAATTTAAGACTTGCTAGCAGATTACAGTTTTTACAGAATACTGCAGCAAGAATAATCTATAGATGTTCTCTGTTTGATCATGTGACACTTTTATTTAGACGTCTGCATTGGTTGTTATTGTGTACACGTGTGGAATTCAAAATTGCTTGTATAGTATTTAAAGTTCTACAAGGGAATTGTTCTTTTCTTCTTAAATAATAGCTTATTCAGTTTTTCAGAAGAATTCTCATTTTCATTCTACTCTTATTACTGGGATTTCCATCTGTTAATAAAAGGTTCGTTATAAGAGAGTTTTTGGTAGGTTTTATTTACCAAGCTAGTAAACTATGGAATTAAATACCTGAGCAAATATGTATTCTTTCTGTTTTGTAAAGCACTAAAGCCTTAGATTTTTGGAAAATATCTAGACAAATAACAGAGTAGAGATACTTTTGACCTGCTTTTTTAATCTTATTGTAACCCATGTAGCTTCTTTATTGATGGAAGCTGGATATAAATATAAATTATAGAATAATGTATGTATATGTTGATTGATTTTATGTATTGAATTATTTATCCATATATATATTGGTGAACTTTAAGCTTTAATACATGTAAGCCTTGCACTCAACTTCATGTAGAATCAAGGTAGTCCTATGTACGCATCCCAAATTCTTGCAAAGGTGGTCACACATTTCGTCTCAAACAGAAAGTGTTTCCAAAATAGTCTGCTATATAGCAAGTGCACAATCATTGATGTTAATGATGTTCATAGTTTCCTTTTAAGTATTTTGCCTTTAACAAATTTTGTGGGCAAACACAAGGGCACGGTTCATCCCTACAGTGCAACCTATAAACCCCTGTTAGTAGTCGGATGGATCAGTACACGAGAGGAATGACCTCTGGTACAACTACTTTGCTGTGGGAGACTTTGGAGGAAGATTTGCTATCTTCCGTGCTTGAGGCCAGTGTTACTCTAAGATCAAGGAAATGCTGACCAACCTGGTATCTAAGAGTGAAGAACTGGCAGCTGTAATGCTTCTGCTAAAGTAGATGCTGCAACTGCTGTGGGGCTTCTCTCTTATGAACTGATGCCTGGAGATGCATTTGGGGCTTCACTTATGCCATCTTCTGCCAATGGTTTGGAAGGAGAATGGTATGTGCTCTTTGGAACCGGGAGTGATAGAAGTAATGAGCGAGTTGAAGCAACCTACTTTTACAACAAAGCCTGTTTCTTACTTTAGATGTTCCTGGGACACACTTTCTGAGATGGGTCAATCTGTTTCCTAGATGCTTGTGTTTTTGTCTTCTCAAGTTCAAAATTCTTTGGAATCCTCCAAGTTGATGGGATCAGAAAGTAATTTCCTTGGAAAATCATCGATAAGGTAGATTGAGACATAAGCAGTTTAAATATTCATCACTATCTTGAGAATTGGGAAAACTCATTTATTGTAGGGCTTTGTAATTTTTTGAACTTTCAAAGGCCTGACAGTAAAAACCAAAGTAAAAACTGAATAATTGCTAGTGAACTGAGACAGCTACAGCAGGACAGGCATGCCTGAGAAGGAGCCTTTTGCACTGCATTTGATCAACCGGAGAAGGCAGGCTTATGAGGAGAGCAGATTGGGGCAACACGGTCTTAATAGAAACCACAGGAAATATATACCATAATGAGTACCCTCAAACTACTCCTAATAATCTACTCCCTAACACTGATCCACTTAACACTAACCACCCCACTTGCAGAAAACATCATCATACCCATACTACACAATCATTATAGATTGATCAAATACACCACACCTCACCAAACTGTTAACCTAAACAAAGGAAGAACACTTACATGCGAACAACCACAACAGAAGGGAAAGAAGGGCCCAAACAAACTCACTTCAACAAAGAAAAGACAACTAACAAAAGTCCACTTAACACCAAATACAGAAGACCCATTCCAAACAATCCAAGTGGGCTACGTCAGCTCCAGATCCACTGTAAATAAAACAGCAATACTAACAGACTGGATCATGTCAGAAAACCTCGACCTACTCTTCCTCACTGAAACTTGGATCCATGACCAAAAGGACCCTATAATCCTAGTCCTGTGACCTCCAGAATACAAAATCACACACTGGACCAGAAAAGAGAGGCGGAGGCATAGCACTAATCTATCAGTCCCAGTTTACCACCGAAACCACTGCAGAGTCCATAACACCTCAACTTGAAATTGCCTCAATCAGAATCCACAACAAAACCCTACGCAATCATGTGAATTGTGTTTTGTTTTACAGACCTCCAGGTAATTGGAACGAAGGCCAGACCAAGTTCATGGACTTCATTTCAAACACTTGTGTAACCAACTCCAGTATACTAGTATTAGGAGACATTAACCTCCACATAGAAGACCCAAACTCTACCAACGCATGAGAATGCAAGGAATTCCTCCACTCATGAGATCTTAAATGGCCACACATGCAAGCAACCTATGTCAAAGGGCACACACTCGACCTCATCTTACACAATCTGTCCTCAGACCAGAACCTAATAATAACAAATTAAATGGACAGAAACACCATGGACCGAAAATTTCATCACTGGCTTGGACCCAACCCCTGGTGAATACCCAGCGGACCGAACCTGGTCAAACTTCGCTCTCCTCACCGCAGAAACAGTCACCCAGGCGATTAATAGGTTCTCCAACTCTCGCTGTAAATTGGATACCTGCCCCAGCTACCTAATAAAATCTGCCCCCCCCCCCCCACCGCTTCATAGCAGACCTTACATCCCACTTAACCTACATGCTTCAACAAGGTCTCTTCCCTAAGAAAAATGGCAACATCCTACTCACCCAATACCAAAAGATCCCAAGAAAAAATCAAACGAAATCACTAACTACCGACCACTACAAACTAAATCTGTCCCTAAAATGATGGGAAAAGGGTTCACACCTTATATAAGAACACACAACCTACAGCACAAGAGGCCAAATAGACTCAGAAACATTTTGGCAACAGATATACAAAAACGAATGGACAGCACAAACGGACTCTATATACTACCTCTCAGAATGGGATAAAAGATGCAGAAGCATATTGGACGAAATAGCACCCTTACGAACAAGAACCTAACGTAGGCATAACTTGATACCGTGGTTCAACGAAGAACTGAAAAAAAAATAAAAACACAATCCAGGAAAAAAAATACAAAGAAAATACAAATATGCAATAAGACAGACCAAAAGGTCATACTATAAAACTAAAATAGGGCCAGATTACAAAGACACGAAGAAATTATACCAACTCGTGAACAAACTACTAGACATCACCTTGGTCACCACAACCAATACAGACATCCCATCTGCAGACAACCTTGCTAAATACTTCAATGAAAAAATTGCAAACCTACGTAACACGCTACCTCAGGACAACACCGATATCGAAAATTTCATCACTGGCTTGGACCCAACCCCTGGTGAATACCCAGTGGACCGAACCTGGTCAAACTTCGCTCTCCTCACCGTGGAAACAGTCACCCAGGCGATTAATAGGTTCTCCAACTCTCACTGTAAATTGGATACCTGCCCCAGCTACCTAATAAAATCCCCCCCTCCCCCACACCGCTTCATAGCAGACCTTACATCCCACTTAACCTACATGCTTCAACAAGGTCTCTTCCCTAAGGAAAATGGCAACATCCTACTCACCCAATACCAAAAGATCCCAAGAAAAAATCAAACGAAATCACTAACTACTGCCCAATAGCATCAATCTCCACTACCCCAGCTGCAAAGGACTCAAATACAAATCAACCTATGCATCCAGCTTTTCCTGCATAAGCACACAACTATGGAACGCATTACCAAAAGCCATGAAAACAACTTATGATCACCTACACTTCTGGAAATCATTAAAAACTTACCTGTTCAAAAAGGCATACCCTGTCGACCCAACTTAAATGCCTGTTCCCTGCAACACAACGAAACCAAAGCTCGTAATGGACATATAATAACTCTTCCTCTCTACGATTTCCTAATATGTCTGTACACATGAACCTTATTCTACCACATTACTGTATATGTTCATACCGGAATTGGCGAACGCCTTTACGGTACTATGTAAACCACATTGAGCCTGCAAATAGGTGGGAAAATGTGGGATACAAATGTAACAAATAAATTTGAAGCAATATTTCCTTGAAATACTTAAGATTCCTCAATAATTGCCGGTTTTAAAAGCATATTATTTACTCCCTTTTGACCAACCTATTGCTTCAGATTCAGGTTTGTCCTCTGATATGATAATGCTTTTAACACTGCCACTTTGAAATCCAATCTCTATCTGGTTCAAGAACAAAGTTGACACTTTTTTTTTCCCCTCCAAGGAATAAAGTTGTACATTTCTTGATTGTAAGAGTAGAATTTATCCTGATGCTACACAAGTTAACTCTGAAGAGAAGACAACATTTTTTGGCATTAAGATCCCAATTGTATCAATTGTTGGGGGGTTTCGGGTTACATTTTCCTTGTAAGTACGTTATAAAAGTGTACTACCAAAGATACGTGTCTTATGAGCCCACCTATTTCAATACATTCCTGGATTCCAGTTACCTGGTCATCTGCCTCTTCAAGTGCATTCATGAGTTACATCTACTCTTTGATAATTGCCTTGTTACTTAAAAGCCATTTTCTTAGGGGTTAGTGTTTCTACTTCTATGTTTCGTGCCTTGGGTCCTCTTGTTCTTTGTGTGCCAAAATGGGTAATATAGAGAAGTTATTTTCCTTTATGAGTTCTTTAATATTTTTCTTTATCTTTTTCTACCCTGTTTCTCTAACAAGAGTGTTTTTGTAATGTATATGTTGAACAAATGAATAAAAACAGTAACAAAGTTTATGCAGGAGTTTGTTTCCTTTAGCTACAACAAACTTGGAATTCCAGTATCAATGAGTACCCTATCTAATTGACTACCATTCTATATTCACTTTTTTTTAATAAACAGACGAGAAGTTTATGCAAAGCAACTATATGAGAGTATATGCAAAGCAACTACTTGGTCCTGTCTTCATACACTGAGTTCATGCTACTGCTAGAACTAGTCTTCAGTCACAGACCATGCCGGTCAAACTGTACTAAGCAAATTCTAGTCTACTGAAAGCTTACATCATGTAACATGGTATCTTCTTAACAATGAAAAATTGTTTAAATTCTGGAGAAGCCCTGAGCTTAGGAGACATCCATTTGTGTATTTGATTAATCCTGCTGTCTACAGAGATCATCCATTACAAGTAAGCTACATATGTTTATTTAGATTTAGCACCTGCCTTTTCTATAGGTCAAGATGTTTTATTGGGTATTTCCCTGTCCTCAGAGGGCACATGAGGCAATGGGAAAGTTAAGTGGCTTGCCCAAAGTCACAAGGGAGCATCAGTAGGATTTGAACCCAGGCTTTGCTTTTTCCTGTTGATTTTGTTTGTCTTTAATTGTATAAGAAAACTATTTTGGGACTTGATGTTTTTTCTACTAATGAAAGAAATTAAGAGTGAAGTATACAAATCTGAGCTTTAGGGTATTACGACAATTGTTTCTTCATGAAAACAGAAAAAAAAATCCTGTTATGAAGGGCATCCTATTCTTTAGCATATACAGCAAGATTGCATGCAGTGCAGCTTATCATGTGGATTCCAGAACAATTAACATCAAGGAAATGAATAAGTCTTACTACTGATTTCCTATTGGTAGTAACCTCTTAGAGGGTAATTTTATAAAACTTTTTTGCACATAACCTAATTTTATAACAGGCATTTTATGATTAAAAGTACATGCCATTCAAGCTGGTGTGTACTCATACAGTAGGTGTGCTCAGGAGTTGTTTGGTGGGAGCATAGGCAGTTGTGATGCATGTCTGTATTTTGCATGCTAACATTTAGACCTGTAGGCTCAAATGACAGCCCCCACAATCTAGGCATTGTTTCTGCAGAACTTATAGAATAAGCACCTTCCTGCCCTGTTAACCTAGGCACTCTGTTATAACTCTACCTGTGTTTCTGCTGAGGGCAAGGTATATATGACAGCTGTTGAGGAGTTGGCATTTCAGTTCTTGAAGCGTGGGGGGGGGGGGGGGGGTTGTTTTTCCTTATTAGCATCTATCCGTTGAGATTTTCATTCTAGGTTCAAGCCACCAAGAGCACAATAGTTCTTTCAAATTCCTGAAATGGGGTTTAGCTGAATAATATCCAAACTTTTCAGGGCACGGGACCTGATGGGTTCAGTGGCAGTGCTGTATACTCCTTGTAGGAGCCTGAGGTTGTTCAAGTCCAGCATTTGCTCCTTGGACTTCCCAGGGAGTCTTAGCCAACGCAGCATAATGGCCAGATTCACTTAATGAATGCATACTGGGTTCCTGAAGGGGGTGCAATATTGTGAGCTCTGGCTAGATACTAAGCTAGATTGATAGAGGCATGCAAGAGAGCAGGTTTATAAAATTGGGGAAAATATCTTGGAATTGAAAACTAGGGTTCATGATGTTGTAGTTATTAAAGACTAGTCTTGAGCTGGAAGCCAATGGGAGAAAGAGGGAAATGCTGGGCCAAAAAAGTTTCCATTAAAACATTTTTTTCTTAAATTTTAGGAGAATGAAAGAGACTTGGAAGAAGCGAAAGAATACAAGGATGCACATTCAGTACTGCAGTCGGTGAAATTAGAGGCATAAATATTGCCAATAGTCAATGTTTTATGTATATTACCACTTGAAACCATTCCACTTCCCTCTGTTTGGCAGAAAATACAAGAATGTAATGATTCACAGTAATTTGTGTCTTTGTTAAGGCAGGTTCACAGTAGACATATTAAAGATGAATCAAATAAATGGTTTTGCCTTATACATTATGATGTCTGTAAATTTATTTTTTTTGGGGGGGGGGCACACTACAGAGTTCTTGATCTAGCAACAGTAAAATAGTACTTGCATTTGTTAACAAATATAAATATGATGAAAATATGAAAAGAAAATTGTACTGGCTTCATGTGACAGGAATACTTAATTTTATGTATGCACAGGGCAGCTTAACCATTTATAGGTCCCTTGTCAAACTGTAATTGGATGCCCCCCCCCCCCACCACCACCACTACCACCGCCCCCCCCCCCCCCCCAGATTGTTCCCCCAAATTATACTATCCAGTAAATACTGAATCTCTCTCCATGGCACATTCATCTTAAATTTTTTTGCTTTGTCATATCAGACACCTTAAGAGAGATGAGAAGATGACACCTTGAGACAGACAAATCAAATGTGTGCAGTTGACAAATGGCCAGGACAAATAAACTATTAAGTGTTTTATGTACCCTGTGTGGGAGTGAAGTCTGTGGTCTTTACAGGATGAAACAGAACCTCAGTATAAAACACTGCAGATCCAGTTCTGTGTAAACATTCTTGATTCACAGAAACTTTCCTTTTATTGGGTGTATAACAGAACTGGGATGTTTCCTTTTATTACTCGATGTATGCACCAAAGGAACAAAAACCTCACAGACTTGCAATCACATAGGAAACAGCGAAGGTGACTCATTAGACAATGCTCTTGAATATAGAGTTTAGTGATCAATCTATACACTCGACATGGCAGTATTTCGGCCAAGGGGCCTGCCTCAGGAGTCTTTAAGTGCTGTAAATGGTGCCTATATCTCAACTTAGGAAAGTTAAATTAGAATCGGTCAATGCTGGTAGCGAGTCTTGGTGGGAAGTTAAAAAATCGCCATTGTTACTGGAGCTGTAATACGCTGTCAGCTTGCAGGGCTGATGCAAATGTCTGTGGTCCGGAAAGAGAGAACAAAAAAATAATTAATAAACTATATTCAAGAGCATTGTCTAATTCCTTTTATTACAATGCAAAAAAAAAAAAAAATTCTGATGTCACCTTAGTAACAGCGACACAGCAACAAAATCTCTTATCTATTCCCAGGCATACTGTGAAAGGGAAGAAAGCCATCTATGCCAACCAACAGATTAGGGAACACACTTGGTTTGCATCTGTGGCATTGCATGCCATCCCATTTTTCACTTTTCCTGTGTATCTAGGGTTACCAGATGGCTCCAGGACATGGAGGACAGATTGAGACAATTCTGTTTTACTTCCATTGCTTTCAGTGGAAAGAAAACCTGGACTGTCTCAATCTGTCCTCCATGTCCTAGAGCCATCTAGAAATTCTGTGTGTTCCTAGCGAGAAGTGGTACCCCTCCCCCTTGTTGTGTCTACAGTGTGAAGTAATGCAAAGCCTTCCAAAAGGGACACTCACAATCTGTTTAACAAACCTTTCATACCAAAACAGCATTAACCCAGCCTATAAGACATTAAAGCCAGGTGCTAGAACATCAGTATAGCTCCTATCTCAAAACAGAACAAACTGCTATAGATCGCTACCCAGGAACTACACACTAGCAGAATCTTTACCTTGTCATATGCCAAATATGGTAGATCCTGATCTAATACAGAGTAATGGATCATAAATTAGAAACAAAAAATGGAAGCGGTGCAAAGAAAAGCTACGAGAATGGTATGTGATTTGTGTTACAAGACGTATGAGGAGAGACTTGACCTGAACATGTGTACCCTGGAGGAAAGGAGAAACAGGGGTGATATGATACAGACGTTCAAATATTTGAAAGGTATTAATCCGCAAACGAACCTTTTCCGGAAATGGGAAGGCGGTAGAACTAGAGGACATGAAATGAGATTGAAGGGGGGCAGACTCAAGAAAAATGTCAGTATTTTTTCACGGAGAGAGTGGTGGATGCTTGGAATGCCCACCCGCGGGAGGTGGTGGAGATGAAAACAGTAACGGAATTCAAACATGCATGGATAAACATAAAGGAATCCTGCTTGGAAGGAACGGATCCCCAGAAGCTTAGCCGAGATTGGGAGGCAGAGCCGGTGGTGGGAGGCGGGGCTAGTGCTGGGCAGACTTATACGGTCTGTGCCCTGACAATGGGAGATACAAATCAAGGTAAGGTATACACAAAAAGTAGCACACGTGAAATTATCTTGTTGGGCAGACTGAATGGACCATGCAGGTCTTTTTCTGCCATCATCTATTATGTTACTAATAAGAAAAGGTAAAATGGGAAACCTCAAGAAACCAAACTGAGTAGTATAATTTTGGAAAAAGCGAAACAATTACGTTTTCTGCTTTACTTTGCAAAATACAGATACAGAAGAAATACCCACTTCTGAAATCTAACAGAGTAATAACCCCCCTAAAAATGGATTTTTCTTTTCATCGTGTTCTCAGCATATTATTTTTCTAATTGTTTTGATCCCAGTCTGTTTCTACTCTTTATATCTGTCTTCTAAGCTCTTTTCCAGTTTCTCCTTTTCATTTCTGCACTCTTCCTGTTTTTATGTATATCTTTTCTCTTACCTGTCTACCTAACTTCCCATCTCCATGCTGTATTTGCCCACCTCACAGACCTGTCCCTTTCCTATGTCTTAACCCTTCCACAACTTTCTGTCTTTGCACTCTCTCTTCTGTATTTTTCATCCCATCTCTCCACTCCTTTTTGTAGATCCTTCCACCATATTTCTCCCTCTTCCTCCGTCTAGATAATGTTTCCCCCTTCTTATTATCTTCCTACCTGCAGACCAGGGGTTCTCAACCTAGTCCTTGGGACACATATAGCCAGCCAGGTTTTCAGGATCTCTACAATGCCTGAGATAAATTTGCATGCACTACTTCCATTTTATGCAAATCTCTTGTGCATATTCATTGAGTGTATCATGAAAACCTGATTAGCTAGGTGTGTCCTGAGGACCGGGTTGAGAACCACTGCTCCAGACAGAAACTCCACCCCCTTGTCATGTTCCTCTTTATCCCATCTGTCCAGATGTTCACGTTTTCCTTCTCTCCACCTATAATTTACTCCCTCATTCTGAGGCTTTCATCTCTGTCTTCTCATCTTTGCCCCTTCCCCGCCCATTCTCTCTCTCACACACACACTTCTCTCCATTTTCAGTACTGGGGCTGAGCGTGATCCATTACCTGCCCTCAGTCCTCACTCCCCTTCCTGGCCAGTACCAGGAGATATATTTAATCACATGTCATTTGTTTTTAATTTTTGTTCATCCATGTCCAAGGTGAGTGCTGTTTCTCTGACAAAGTTGATGCTTCTGAATGACCTCCGATAAAGATAGCTGGATTATTTATTTGGTTGTCTTTATGCCTGCTATTTGTGCAGCCTGACTTAATTATCTTTAATAAGAAAACTAGATAGTGCCAATATTCAGTGCTAAGTGCACCACCATCACACCTCTAATTTTTGCTGTTTTAAGAAGATTTTCACTTTGGCTGACAAAGTTGACCTGGCTAAAGCCAACCAATGTGCAGACCCTAATTTTTACATTTAAAGATGTATCCAGGTAAAAATCAGTTACCTATGCAGATCTTCTGAGTAATGCCCATTTATTTCCAGTGGGAGAGTACTAAAGAGCAAGCTTAACAAGAGAAAGCTGTGTTGCCTTGAACCATTAACTTAGTCATATAAGGCATGGAACAATTGATCCAGATATCACAATGCTCCCTTGTGGATATATTGCTCCAGTTTCTTGAATAGTTTGGACCAGTGTATTATTTATGGTAACAATTGGCAACTGTCCAGCTTTGGGACACGTACAATAAAACCAACTAGTATAACTAGGTAAATAAAACAACAAAATATTCAATAAATACACAATTATAAAACAAATTCCCAGCTTTAATTAAAACCACTAGTTCTTTGGTTCCTACTCCAGTCCTTCATACATTCTGATTTAAGAAATGGTAATATAAACAGGTATGTTTTAACAGGTTTTGTAAATGAAAATAATTCCTGCAGAAATTAAGTGTTTTAGGGAGAGTATTCCACAGATCTGGTGAAGCATGAAAGGAAGATAATCTCTTGTTTGGCACAGGCAACATTCCTGCAATGAGAGGCTTGACATGCTTCTCCAACCCTGTGGGAGTAGAGGGGGGGAGGAAGACATTGCTGCTGCAATAAGACACCCATGCACTTGAACAGTTCCGAGTGGGGGTTCCTCAAGAGAGCTTGACCTTCTTCCTGGTAGTGCAAATCGGCAGTAGGGGATGGTCTGGGCTGCTGATATGCTTCTCCTTAATGGCAGCTGCATGGCAGGAACACCCAACACCCCCCTTTTGAAGGATGGGAAGAGACGGCATGATGGTTGTGACCACATGGTTTAACCAATAACTGAATTAACTGAGCACACATTTGTAGGTGCAAAACAAATAGGTACCCCAATAAGAGTGCTGACACTTATTGTAAATAATGACTGAAATGGGTCCTAAACAAAACTAACATTAGTAAGTACAGTGTCAAGAGTAAATGTATTACCCCTTATCCTTATATCCAAGCCCACTGCCAAAATCATAAAAGGAACTAACACCACACCAAATATAAAAATATTGTATTTTATTTACAGTAGCAGCAAATGATCTAAACTAAACAGGAATAAAAACAAAGATACTACTACTAATCATTTCTGTAGCACTACTAGACGTATGCAGTGCTGCACATATTATACGCTGTTACTTTCTCTATCCCTAGAGAGCTCACAATCTAGTTTTTGTACCTGAGGCAATGGAGGGTTAAGTGAATTGCCCTAGGTCACAAGGAGTTGTAGAGGGAATTGAACCCAGGTTGCCAGGATCAAAGCCTGCTGCACTAGCCATTAGCCACTCCACTCCTATTACAGGAATAGCTTGGAATAAATGTACATAAATCCCTAGCTAGACTCTGAAGTACAAAGAGTCACTCTAATCCCCAGAGCACAGATACAAAGATACATGGCACATGTCCAACCTGAAGTAGTCCTTCAGGTGTTAGTGTGTTCCTCCAATATCCATCTGGTCCAACTCAGTTCTTACCCCTCGAACGTGATGTTGACACAGCAGCCCAGGTCTGATAAGAGCTCCTTTTTATAGAGAAATCAGGGGCCTTATCTATAATGCTGATGTATGTTTTATTCTTGGAGAACATAAATACATGTTGACCAGACACTTGCTCCAGAAGTCTTACATTGATGTCAACTCTGATAACAGCTTGCTGGCAATGATGTCAATTGTGATAACTTGCATCAATGTTGATAACGCTGCCCTTTATCAGCAGCTTTTGTACAGTAAACTAGAGGAGTTATTCTGCGCACAAATGAGAGGAAGCCCATAGAAATCAAATGGGCTTCCTCTCATTTGCCCTAACGAGAATCGGTATCACAGCTTTGTAAAAGAGGCCCATAGTGCTTTAGTAGCTAGCTTGCTTGCTTTGCTCCTACAATCCCCCCCTTTCAAGAGTTCAGCTCTGAGGAGGAGCTGGACAGCTTGAAACACTAGCTAAATGAGCAACAGTACGTTTATTCCATTACAGCAAATGCTGTTACAGTGTTTCATCAGGTATTTTAGATTACATTCTTGCATTGAACAGTAACAGATAACATTGTAATCAAGCCTAAAACAGCTTAAGATAAAAACAAGCATACAAGTATGAAAAGCTACTGAAATGTATGATTATTCAATGAACACACCATATTGAGTTGCATGTAATAATGTTCATCAGATACTGTGGTTAAGTGACTTTGAAATGCCCAAGCAAATGTCCATAAAAGTCAAATGACTTGTGAGTTCATGGAACAAGAGTCACTTTGCATAGCTGAGTGACGAACCACATCATTTACGGTAGTTTTAAGACACCACTCTAGTAACCTTCAATGTCCACAGCATGTCTACAAGTATATTATGTGGGGACAAAGCACATAATTACCAGGGAACCCCCTGATAGCGAGTGAGAAGTATAATTTATTTTTTATTAACACTCTGGATCTTATAAATACAACTCTCTTACTCTGGCATAAACTCTCTTACTCTGGCAATCCTTATCCTAACTGTCCAAAAGATATACTCATGCACACTTATACTGAGAGTAACGGAGACAAGGCTGAGATAGGGAAGCTGTTTATTATATAGTACTAACAAATGCAATCAGAGACAATGAATGATGCAAAAACCCTCAGAATGGTGGTAAAGGGTCACAAGTAAAGGTAAACTAAGCACACACTAGCCTAATCCTGACATAATAGGATACCTAGCCCCCCACTCCCCCCAAGCACTACCAGGCACTGAGCAATAGCAGTTGAACCTGACAGATGATATCATTCACAAACACTGATCCGTAGGCAGGACAGGAACTTGGGCAGCAACAGATAGACTCCACCATCCGGGTGAGAGTCTATGCAGGCAGGTGATGCCATAGATTAACGAGCCTTCATTGGGTGGCAGGCTTGGAGCCAGCTGGTGGTTGTTATCTAGGTTCTGGCAGATAACAGTTCACCTGCTGATAACCCCTTCCAGAAAGGGGATTTTATACCCTCTTCTTGGGGTGTTTGTTCTAGGCTGAAGAGCCCTAGCTGCTATAGCCTTTCCTCATAAGGAAGTCATCCCATCCCCTTTATCATTTTCATCACCCTTCTCTGCACCTTTTCTAATTCCACTATATCTTTTTTGAGATGCAGCAACCAGAATTGAACACAATATTCGAGGTACGGTCGCACCATGGAGCGATACAAAGGCATTATAACATCCTCATTTTTGTTTTCCATTCCTTTCCTAATAATACCTAACATTCTATTTGCTTTTTTAGCCACAGCAGCACACTGAGCAGAAGGTTTCAATGTATCAGTCATCAATGATGACACCTAGATCCCTTTCCTGGTTTGTGACTCCTAACTTGGAACCTTGCATGATGTAGCTATACTTCGGGTTCCTCTTTCCCACATGCATCACTTTGCACTTGCTCACATTAAACGTCATCTGCCATTTGGACGCCCAGTCTCCCAGTCTCGTAAGGTCCGCTTCGCTTGTAATTTTTCACAATCCTCCCGCGATTTAATTACTTTGAATAACTTTGTGTCATCAGCAAATTTAATTACCTCACTAGTTATTCCCATCTCTAGGTCATTTATAAATATGTTAAAAAGCAGCGGTCCCAGCACAGAGCCATGGGGAACCCCACTAACTACCCTTCTCCATTGAGAATACTGACCATTTAACCCTACTCTTTGTTTTCTATCTTTTAACCAGTTTTTAATCCACAATAGAACACTACCTCCTATCCCATGACTCTCCAATTTCCTCTGGAGTCTTTCGTCAGGTACTTTGTCAAACACCTTCTGAAAATCCAGATACACAATATCAACAAAGAAATGTAGATTGGTGAGGTAAGATTTCCCTTCACTAAATCCATGTTGACTTTGTCTCATTAATCCATTCTTTTGAATATGCTCTGTAATTTTGTTCTTTATAATAGTCTCTACCATTTTGCCCGGCACTGACTTCAGACTCATCGGTCTATAATATCCCGGATCTCCTCTGGACCCTTTTTTTAAAATCGGCGTTACATTGGCCACCCTCCAATCTTCCAGTGTCACGCTCGATTTTAAGGATAAATTACATATTACTAACAATAGCTCCGCAAGTTCATTTTTCAGTTTTATTAGTACTCTGGGATGAATACCATTCAGTCCAGGAGATTTGTTACTCTTCAGTTTGTAAAACTGCCCCATTACATCCTCCAGGTTTATAGAGAATTTATTCAGTTTCTCCAACTCGTCACCTTCGAATACCATTTCTGGTACCGGTATCCCACCCAAATCTTCATTTAATCTGTCCGCTACGGCTTTGTCTTCCCTGATCGCCCCTTTTACTCCTCGGTCATCTAGCGGTCCATCCGATTCTTTTGCCGGCTTCCTGCTTTTAATATACCTAAAAAAAAATTACTATATTTTTTTGCCTCCAACGCAATCTTTTTTCGACGTCCCTCTTAGCCTTCCTTATCAGCGCTTTGCATTTGACTTGACATTTCTTATGCTGTTTCTTATTATTTTCAGTCAGTTCCTTCCATTTTCTGAAGGATTTTCTTTTAGCTCTAATAGCTTCCTTCACCTCACTTTATAACCATGCCGGCTGTCGTTTGGTCTTCCGTCCTCCTTTTTTAATGCATGGAATATATTTGGCCTTGCCTTCTAGGATGGTGTTTTTGAACAGCATCCACGTCTAATATAAATTTTTGACCCTCACAGCTGCTCTTCTGAGTTTTTTTCACCGTTCTTCTCATTTTATCATAGTCTCCTTTTTTAAAGTTAAATGCTAACATATTTTATTTCCTATGTATACTTACTTCAGTGCTAATATCAAATCTGATCATATTATGATCACTGTTATCAAGCGGCCCCAACACCATTACCTCCCGCACCAGATCATGCGCTTCACTAAGGACTAGGTCTAGAATTTTTCCTTCTCTTGTCGGCTCCTATACCAGCTGCTCCATAAAGCAGTCCTTGATTTTGTCAAGGAATTTTACCTCCCTAGCATGCCCCAATGTTACATTTACCCAGTCAATATTGGGGTAATTGAAATCACCCATTATTATTGTGTTGCCCAGCTTGTTTGCGTCCCTAATTTCCTTTAACATTTCTGCATCCATCTGTTCATCCTGGCCAGGCGGACGGTAGTACACTGCTATCACTATCCTTTTCCCCTTTACACATGGAATTTCAATCCATAGTGATTCCAAGAAGTGTTTTGTTTCCTGCAGAATTTTCAATCTATTTGATTCAAGGCTCTCCTTAATATACAATGCTACCCCTCCACCAATTCGATCCACCCTATCACAATAATATAATTTGTACCCCGGTATGACAGTGTCCCACTGGTTATCCTCCTTCCACCAGGTCTCAGTGATGCCTATTAAATCTAATTTTTCATTTAGTGCAATATCGTCTAACTCTCCCATCTTATTTCTTAGGCTCCTAGTATTCACATATAAACATTTCAAACTATGTTTGTTGTTTCTATTTACATTATGCTCAGTACTTGACAGTATTAATTTGCAATCTTTTGTCTGATTTTTATTTTTAT
This sequence comes from Microcaecilia unicolor, assembly GCF_901765095.1. Lineage (NCBI taxonomy): Eukaryota > Metazoa > Chordata > Amphibia > Gymnophiona > Siphonopidae > Microcaecilia > Microcaecilia unicolor. The sequence goes on from NC_044032.1 coordinate 118,656,531, forward strand.
TTAAGGACACCTGATCTACTACGGTCTCTTTTGCAACCTCACTATCCGGATACCTTATCTTCCCTGTTTTGGTGATATCTTTGAAAGATACCTTATCCCGAACCATGCGCTTTTGAACGACTGTCGGCCTCCCCCCCCCCCCCCCCCCCCCATTTCTAGTTTAAAAGCTGCTCTCTCTCCTTTTTAAATGCTGATGCCATCAGCCTGGTCCCACCCTGGTTAAGGCCGAGCCCATCCTTTCAGAATAGATTCCCCCTTCCCCAGAATGTTGCCCAGTTCCTAACAAATCTAAAACCCTCCTCCCTGCACCATCGTCTCATCCACACATTGAGACTTCAGAGCGTGGACATCGTTCTACCAGGCTGAGGTTGGTGCAGACTCATTCACCTGATTGGGACCACTCATTGGAGTCAGAAGCGGATCCACATTACTTCTCAGAGGAGGAATATGGAATTCCATCTGATCTAGCTTCTCCTCAAGAGAGATGAAAATCTCCACCTGAGGCACTCTCTTTCACTAGTTTTGTAAGGGAGATGGCTGCAGCTGTCCAATTTAAGATGGAGAAGGAGCCCAGGGCAAAGATGATGTCTGTTCTGGACTATAAGTCTCCTCCTAAGGAAGGGGTTACTGTGCCATTTCACCCTATTCTTAAGGATGCATTGTTGAAAAACTGGGAATCTCCCCTCACAGTGCAGGTGGCAACCAAGAAGGTGAATATGCAATATCATATCCAGAATGCTTCCGGATTCAAGAAGGCACAATTGCCTCACAACTCCATGAACTCAAATGGTCCAAGAGTACTTGGTCTTATGCCTCGGCACCCCCAGGACAAGAGGCTAGGACTTTTAATTTGTTTGGAAGGAAGACGTTTCAGGCCCCAATACTTGTTGCCTGCATCCAGTCCTACCAGCTCTACAAGAGCCTTTACTTGGAGTCTCTAGTGAACAGTACACTGAGTCTAGTGGACTCTCTCCCTTCGGAGCAAGATGCAGAGCTTTGCCAGCTGGCCAACTAACAGATGAAATGTAGGCATTACCTGGCCAGGGGTGCCTATAATACTTTTGATGTTTCATCCAGCCTCTCTGGCTTGGGCGTGGGGATGTGCAAACTCTAATGGCTGTATGCCTCTGACCTGGAACCAGCGGTTCAAGAGAGGTTGGGGGACATGCAGTGCAGAGGGGACAATTTGTTTGGAGTGAAAGTGGAAGAACATATGTATACTATCCACGCAATCTTGGTATCCTCCCATCTGCATCATCTTCAAAAGAAGATTTTTGACCGGGTCTAGGCAGCACTCCTACTACTTTCAAAGACTTAGGTTACCACCTCCCGCTCAATCCACTCAGATGACTCGGGTTCTTTGTCCCAGGCCTCACCAGGCCCATCCTCAGAAGTCCCAGCCAGTTCCTCAGTCAAATCAGGGCATGGGCTTTGACTGGATCTGTCAGAGCATAGCCGCTCAAAAAGTATCCGTCCCAGATGGCTTACTAGTCAAAGTGAGGCTTACTTTTTACCAGCACAGATGGCCCTTTGCAACCTCTGACCAGTGGGTTCTTCAAATAGTCCATCTTGGGTATACACTAAATTGGTGTCAGAGACCTCCAAATTGCCCACTGAGAGCGTCTTTCATCAGCTCTCAGCACAAGCAGTACTTGCAGAGGAACTCTCCGCCCTTCTATAGGCCCGTGTTGTCAAACCCGCACCACCAGAATTTGATCATTGTTGGTGATTTTAACACTTAATGTGGATGACTCTCAAAACTATTGGTCACATCAACTTAGTTCCCTACTTCAAGACTTTTATCTACTTCAATGGGTTTCATTCCCTACACACAGTGCAGGTCATACTCTTGACTAACTTATTTATTTATTTATTTATTGCATTTGTATCCCACATTATCCCACCTCTTTGCAGGCTCAATGTGGCTTACAATTCATCATGTGTACTGGAAATAGAAGAGAATATACATGTGGTTTTACAGCGGGTTATGTGTGGTGAAATACATGACAGTGTTAAAGCAAAAGGCATTATAAGACAATTCTGGAAGTTTTAGAGATTGTACAGTTACACATGTTGATTTTTGTGATATGGTAATAGGAGTGGTTAGTACAGTAGACTTTGATCCTGAGAAACTGGATACGGTTCCAACTGCAGCTCCTTGTGACTGTGGGCAAGTCACTTAACCTTCCATTGCCACAGGTACAAATAAATACCTGTATATACTATGTAAATCGTTTTGAATATAATTACAAAAGCCCACAGAAAGGTTGTATATCTAGCCCCTTTCCCTTTCCTGACCATCATTCTTTCTGTAGTCAATTGGTTTTCTGGTCAGATCATGTCATAGTTCAATTTATAATACCCATTTCTGAATTAGGTCATATACCTTCAAGTCTTCAACATTCTTTTAAATGCTCTTTTCCTAAGGATCTTTCATTGCTTCCTTCTTTGAATTCTCGTTTTCCATCTGAATTTTTTTTTACATTACCACTGTGTGAGCAGGCCACCTTATGGCATTCTACTCTAGCTACCACTTTTGAAGAATTTGCTCCTTTAGAAACTTAGGGGGTCTTTTACAAAGGTGCAGTAGCGTTTTTAGTGCGCGCTAATCACTGGAGACTTCTATAGGAATATATGGGCGTCTCTAGCATTTAACGCACACTTATTTTTAGCATTTACTAAAAATACTAGTGTGCCTTTGTAAAAGAACCCCTAAGACTTTGGCTAAGATAGATGGGCAGCCCTGGTACCATGGCGGTTTAAGGTTAATTAAATGCCAAATTTGTCAGGCAGAATGTCGATGGAGGAAATCTAAACAACTGACTGATTTAAATGTTTGCTTTATCAGATGTTGTCAATTCATCTTTTCTCTTCGGAAGACTAAATAAGCTTTTTTCTTAGTTAGAATCATTAAATCCTCTAACCCGACAAGGGAACTCCATTCAGATCTGTGTTACATATAGATTCATCTTGCCAAAACTGTGCTAATATTCCCTTTCCAAATTCCTTGGCTGATTTCTTTATTGACAAGATTCAACAATTCAATTACATGGCTCTTTCCCTACTCTCTCTTCCTCCTTATCTCTATCACAGAACAATCCTGACCAACTCAAGTCATCCCTGGATTATTATTGCAGTGGGACAGATTTCATCCACAAATATTCTCTCTGGGTAAAGTGCTAAACTTAATCACCTCTTGTTCGCTGGACCCAATTCCTTCAGCATGGATAAAGCTGCCAAACTTGCATCTATCTTCTCATTTGTTGTCCATTGTCAACTCTAGTTTAAATTTTGGTTCAGTTCCCTCAGATTGGAAAATAGCATCTGTAAGACCTATCTTGAAGACGTCTACCTTGGATCCTTCTCTCCGTGTTAGTTATAGGCCAGTATCTAACGTGCTTTATTCCAAAGGTGGTCAAGAAAGTTGTTTTCTTACAATTAAGTCAATTTATAGAAAGAAAAATTGGTATTACATCCTCATCAATCGGGCTTTAGGGCTGTTTGCAGTACGGAAACAATTCTAGCTTCTGTTTTAAATGAAGTACGGTCCAATCTAATTAGTCATTATTTCACCTTAGCTATCTCTCTTGACCTCTCTGCAGCTTTCGATCTAGTGGATCACTCTATTTTACTCTTGCAGCTTTCATCCCTGGGGGTTACTGGTACAGTTCTCCAATGGTTTCAGTCTTTTCTCACAGATCATTCCTTTTGTGTCACTGTTAATCACTCCACCTCTTTGGATAAACCCTTAACATGTGGAGCCCCACTCTTATTCAATATTTTCATCAGTCCCCTTGCTACCCTCATTCAAGAATCATACATCTCCTTACATATATACGTGGATGATATCCTGTTGTTGTTTAAGGTTAATCCTTCTAATTTGAATTTGTCACTTCTTCAACAATGCCTGCAAGTTATTGCTCAGTGGCTCACAGATCGCCAGTGGTGTACCTAGAATATTTGACACCCAGGGCCCATCATTTTTTAACACCCCCTCTTCTATATGAAAATATTTTTAGTAATAATCCACGAGTCACACAACAAGGGTGTACCTAGGAAAGGCAGCATCTTAAACACTGCAGTGAGCACTAGAACATCAATACACCCATTGTCAAACTAACCAACACATTAGTAAAAATGATCCTGCCAACAGAAAACCATGTCTTTTTCACAAATATAGAACACCGATACATCCTCACCAAGTATAGAATAAGAAACCACAAACTAAAATTAAACTGAACCCCCCCAAGAGGCCAGATCCCGCATACAATGCAACACCATAGAAACAGTGATGCTTGTCCCCTAGTACTGTGCAAAATATAAAGATAGCAGACATAAATTTGAAAAACTGACAAATACCAATCACCACTTTACAAATTAACAAATAGAAATAAAACAAAAAATAATAAGATAATACCATTTCATTGGACTAATACACTTTTCAATTAGCTTTCAAAGGCCAAAACCTCCTTTCTCAGGTCAGTACAGTATACTGCTATTACGGTCCTGTCCTAAGGATGGAGGTTTTGGTCTCTGAAAGTTAGTCAAAAATGTATTAAAATTAGTCCAACAAAAAGATCACCTTATTTTCATTTTCTATTTATCACCACAGCCACAATACTACTTTATTCTAAAGCAAATAAATCTTTTTTTCTACCTTTGTCGTCTGTGGTTTCTGCTTTTCTCGTCTTCTCTTCACTCTCTCCCTTCCATCCAGCATCTGCTCTCTTTCTCTCTCTCCCTTTCATCCAGTGTCTGTCTGCTTTCTCTGCCCATTCCATCCACTGTCTGCCCTCCCCCCCCTTTCCATATGATGTCTGCCAGCTTTCTCTACCCCTTTCATCCACTGCCTGCCTTTTCTCTCCCTTCTATCCAGTATGTGCCTCCCTCTCTCCTTTTTATACGATGCATTCCAGCATCTCCCCTACTCGCCATCTTTCTCTCTCCACTCTCTGTTCCCCATCCATATCCATCTTCTGCTTATCTCCTGTCTATTTGACTTTTTTCTCTACATGTTCACTGTCATTCCCTTTTACTCCTTCTCTCTCTCCTATCCATAACCTCCCCTCTGTGTCTCTGTCCCTATTCACCCATGTTCAGCATTTGCTCTGTGTCCCCATCTCTGCCTATGTTCTTCACCCTTCTTTCTCCCTCTCTCCTGCACTCCAAACCCAGGGCCAGTATCTCTCTCCTCTGCTTCATAGTACTGCATCTTGTTCTCCTCCTCCCCTGGTCCAGCTTTTTCCCAGTCTACTCTCCCTCATGCATCCTACCTTTCTCTTCCCTCCCCTTCTTACTTCCCTCAGATCTAGACTAGCATCACTCTCACTCCATTCTCCACCCCCCGTTTCCCATTCCCCTGCCCTGCCATTGCTTTCCTTCCTCTCTCCACCACCCTTTCCCCTTAGGTCTGGCATCGCAGTATCCACCCCCTCTTCCCCTTAGATGTGGCATCACATCCTCACTCCACCCCCCCTTTCCCTTTGGTCTGGCTGGCTGACATTGCTTCTCCCCCCCCCCCCCCCCGGACTAGTGCGGTATCGCTCTCCCCCTCCACTCCTGCAGGTCTTACATTGCTGATGCTGATGCTACCAGAAGCCTTGAAGTTGAAAGACGTGCAGGAGCGGAGGGAAAGAGCTATACCGCACTAGTCGGGGGGGGGGGGGAAGGACACTCATGTAGCACCGCACCGGGGGGGGGGGTATAGACGGCAGCACCGCACCAGTCAGGGGGAGGAAGGCATCCAAGGCAGCACCCCCTCACGAGCTGCACTCGGGACGGTCCGCCCCCACCGCCCCGCCTTTGGTACGCCACAGTGGATCGCTGTCTTGTGTTAAATTTGTAACAAGATGGTGACCTGTTGGCTGACTGGCCATCATACTGCTCCACTTCTATTGTTTGGTTCCCCAATCTCCCCAGTTCCTGGCTTCAGATACTTAGGAATTCTTTTGGAATCCGGTCTCTCTTTTGAATGCAGGTTTCTGCTTTATGCAAATCCCAGCTCTTCGCCAACTTACATCTGTCCGTTCACTTTTTGATCATGATATATTTCATTCATTTCTCCTATCTCTTTTTATGACTCACATGGATTACTGCAACATCATTTATTTAGGAATCAGCAAAACTTTACTCACTAGGTCCCGGCCACTTCAGAATACAGCTATCCGCTTGCTTTGCTGCTTACAAAAATTCGATCATGTCACATCTGCTCTATAGGATCGTCATTGGCTGCCTTTTCAATATCACATCCAGTTTAAGGCATTATTGTTAGGCTTAAGGACTTTACAACAAGGTACACCTTTGTGTCTGTCCTCGCTAACTATTCTATGTTCTTCAATATGGGTATCATGACCTACAAATGACCATCGTATGGTTTTACCAGCAGCCCTGTCTTGCCCAATTGGAGACGACTCGTTATTGTGCATTCTTTTTTGCTGTCCCTCATCTCTGGAACTCCATGCCTCTATCTTTACGCAGTGAACTTAATACAAAGAAATTTAAGAGTATGTTAAAGGCTTGGTTGTTTGAGCAAGCTTACACTGGTTGATTGAGACAGTTTGCTGGGGGTATCAATACCTGTGAGAGGGAAGATTTATGTTTGTCTCTGGTGGAGTGTTTAATTCTGTTTGTGTGTTTGATTACTTTTCCTGTCAAAACATTGTACTTCCTTTTCCTTGCTTTTATTTTTATTTTAATGTTAACCACCTTGCTTTGTTTGCCAGTTAAAGGTGGTATATCAAGTTACAAATAAATAAACAAACAAACATGAGCTTAGCCCGGAAGATCTTCCAGGAGTGGGGCAACCCCTCAGTGGATCTTTTTGCCACTCATCTCAACAACAAAGACCGTCAGTTCTGCTCTAGACTTGGGTCACATGGCAGACTACCATGGCATGTGACCCAGTGCCTTTCTCCTGTAAGACCTATGAAGTCAGAATGATTGAATATTTTAACACCCAACAGAAAGGACTTAACAAGGACCTGGGGTTTCTAGCCCATTATAAACCATAAAGCTGTATGTCTCTGTTGATCACCCCACCCCTCACCTATCCACACCCATCCTGTTAGAATATCAATGATATGCTTTGATGTCCCCATGCATACCTCCGACCCACCCCCATCCTCCCACCCTGTCAGACTGTCATAGTAATGCTTGAATGTTTTCACTTATATACACTGTCAGCTGGCACATTTGCTTATTTCCGATCTGACGAAGAAGGGCAACCTTAGAAAGCTAATCAAGAAATGTATTAAGTTATGTCCAATAAAAAAGGTATCATCTTATTTTCTTTTCCATGTTTTATTTTGTTTGATTTCTATTGATAACCTTAAGAGTGGACTAACACGGCTACCACACTCCTGTACTGGAGAGAGGGTCTTCTGTATGCATATCCTCCCATGCCTCTCATAAAGAAAGCTTTGCTGAAACTCAGGCAAGATCAGGGCACCATAATTCTGATCATTCTTTACTGGCCATGGCAGATGTGGTTCCCTCGTCTTCTGGAGTTGTCTTCTAGAGATCCATTGAAATTGGCCTATTTTCCAACTCTCATCATGCAGAACAAGGGTTCCCTTTTTCTTTTTTTTACAATTTTACATTAATTTCAAGAGTACATCTTGATTGCCAAAGATGATTAACAGAGGAAAGGAATTACAAACTTAATTCTATAATTTCTCATCTTACATTTGAAAGAGAATAGGAAAAAACTTCAAAAGAAGAAATAACATATTTAAAGATTAACATTTACTTTCTCTCTTTTCAAACTCAGTATATTATTCATCTATAATCCACAACCTGGGAGACATGTCACAATACATAAGTAATTACAAAGAATAAATTTAAGATTCTTTCTTTTAGGAAATTAAGGAATGAGAAGGAGATCCAAGAGTTCAAATATTTTACGGAGTAGATGTAATCATTTGTCTTGGCTGTGCTGGAGGTAGTAGGGCTATTTTAGAGTCCAAAAAGGAATTAAATTGTGTAGGATCAGAAGGGCTAATATGGGGCGTGTCAAGATGGCGCCGTGAACGCGAGTAGTGTAAGACACTCTCGGCTTGTTTTTGAAGATTTTCACTATTGAAATGCCACATTCAAAACGCAAAGGGGCGATGAGGATAGTGCCCCAACCTACCTCAACTTCTTCCCCGATACAAACAGGCCTGGAGCGCTTCTTCTCCGTGTCCTCCCAGGAACAACGGAGACTAGGACCCGCTGCAGTGGTATCCGGAGAAGCGGAAACATTGCTGGAGATCGAAACATCCCTTTCTCCTCCACCAACATCGATAATTCCTCCGTGTCCAGCGACCCTGGCGAGTCGTGAAGCAACCCAAACGTCTGCCGGAAGTGCATTCGGAGGGAAGCCAGTTGGGGAAACGACTCTGCCATTGGAGACGCTGAAGCCCAAAGAATTGAAGACCTCGCAAGCTTTGGAGGGAACCACGGAGATGAAGCTAGACAGGATCTGGCTTAAACTGGTACAAATGGATTCCACTTTACAGAACTCGTCTGAAGAGGTAAAAACTTTAAACCATAAGATTGAAAGCCTTAAAGAATCAATAGAACTAGTTAAACAGGACTTAACACCAAAAGTTACGAATTTACAGAAAGAAGTACTACAAATGCAAGAGTTCAAGTCGGTAGTGGTTAAAGATAATTCTGAATTACGAAGGAAGATAGAATATATGGAAAACTACAATAGAAGATTGAATTTACGAGTACTTAATTTTCCTAAGCTCCTGGGTTTTACTCCTCTCGATTTGTTCAAGAGATATCTTTTAGAAAATTTAAAAATTCCTTCAGAAGCAATTCCACCAATTAATAAAATTTATTATATTCCAAATAAATCTAAAGGAGCAGAAGGAGAAGGAAAGGACACAGGAAAAGAAGATATTGATGTGAATAATATTTCAGAAATTTTGGAACAATCATTAGAAAATGTGACTGAAAGAGCTACCTTGGTAGTTTCCTTTGTCTTTGAACAGGACATGAACTCAATTATGAGATTATACTTTAAAACTACAAATTCTCAGTTTGGAGGGGAAAAAATTTGGTTATTTCCTGATGTCACGAAAGCGACACAACAAAGGAGAAAAGAATTTTTGAATATGAGATCTAAAATTAAGGATATAGGAGGTTCCTTTATGCTAGCGTACCCTTGCAAATGTATAATATGGCTAGTTCAGATAAAATATATTTTTTATGTACCAGAACAGCTAAGATCCTTTCTAGACTCTAAATTATCAAAGTAGTAAAATTAGTTTATAGACTGGGAAGAAAGGTGCCTTATTATGTGATGTTTAATTCCTCAATAATCTTCTCTAATTCCTCCCCCCTTTTTTGCTTCCATTTATTGTGGTCTAATGAAGCTTAAAATAATTTCCTTTTGAATGATAATGATGTTTTATAAGCACCATGTTTCTTCTTTTTTTTTTTTGTAATTCTGGCTGTATTTCACTTGACAGATGTTCTCTGTTTAAGTATAAAAAAAAATTCAATAAATAAATAATTTAAAAAAAAAAATTGTGTAGGATCAAAAAATATATACTTTACAGAATTTAATTTAACAACGCATTTACATGGAACGTTTAACCAGAAAAGCGCTCCCAATTGTTGTATCTTGAGACGTAATTTAAGAAATTCTTTACGCCGTTTTTGGGTTGCTTTAGAGATATCAGGAAACATTCTTATTTTATAGTTCATAAAAAGTTGTTCTCTATGTAGGAAAAACTGTTTAAGGATCCAATCTCTGTCCGGTTGTAATACAAAGGAAACTATTAAGGTCATTGGAATTACTCCCAAATTATCATCTTCCAAAGTTTGTGTCAGGTTCAAATCCAAAATATCAAATGGTGTTTCAGTTTCTTTGTCCTATAGTTGTTGATTCTCCTTTTTTAAAATGGTAATAAGTAGTAAATTTTTGATATTGGAGGGTATGCCTTTTCTAGTATCTTCAAAACTTCACCTAAATATCTTTTAAAAGTTATTAATGGAGCTATCAAAGGCTGCTTTGGGAAGTTTATCAATCTAAGTATATTGGGTCTCTGTGTATTCTCAAAGCTTTCTATTTTGTTCTGGAGATATTGGTTTTCTTTAATTAAATTGGTTTGTACCTGTTGAACCTTTTGTATTTCTTTCACATTATTTTCCATTGATTTTTCCAAGGTTTGTATTTTTCCTTCTAAGATTGCTATTTTATTTAATGAAGTCTGAGATTGATCAAATAATAAAGACAATTTTTGTGAGATTAAAGCTTCCAGTTTCTTTAGTGCTTCCCAAATGGCTTCTAAAGTTATATTAACTGGTTTCTCTCCCAGTAAAGACTTACTCAATTGTTCTGGATATGTAGTTTGCTCTAGCGGTCCCACTTCCTTCAGCTGCTGGTCTCCAGTCAAGGCTCCCCCTTCCTTAGGTTTCAGCACTTCATGTGCTGTAATCCTCGGCAGACTTCCATCCGGGTTGGGTCCCGCTCCGATAATCCCCTCCACCTCTTGGGAACTAGGGGTTTCTCTGTCCCTTCTCGGCGTGTCTGCCGGCATGGGTGGAGCAACCAATGTTCGGGGCTGAGCATTGTTTCTGCCTCCAGGCGGAGAGGTGGCTCATCTTCCCTTGCACTCTCTGACATCGGAGTTCTTGCACCTGATACTGCTCTTGGACTAAAGAAATGCTCCAAATTGCCAATCGACAGCAGAGCAGGAGTTGCGGGGCTCATTCTCTGCCTGCCCCTCCTCTTAGGCATGTCGAAGAAATTTGCGTGAAAATTGTGAATAGGAGCGTCTTCTCAAAACTCCTTTTCAGACGCCATCTTGCCTCTTAACCCAAGGGTTCCCTTCTGCATCCCAGCCTCCAATCCCTGGCCTTCACAGCTTAGATATTAAGAGCATAGAACCCTGGAATTACCAGAGGGTGTCTCCTATATCTTGCTGGCTTCCAGGAAAGACTCCACTAAGAGGAAGAGGTTTGCCATCTGGTATGAGGGCAAGGCATTAGTTCCCTTCTCTTGCCCTGCACAAAAACTGCTTGAGTACCTCCTTCACCTCTCCAAGTCTGGTTTGAAAACCAACTCTGTAAGAGTTCCTCCCATAAGTACATAAGTAATGCCATACTGGGAAAAGACCAAAGGTCCATCGAGCCCAGCATCCTGTCCCCGACAGCGGCCAATCCAGGCCAAGGGCACCTGGCAAGCTACCCAAACGTACAAACATTTTATACAAGTTATTCCCGAAATTGTGGATTTTTCCCAAATCCATTTAGTAAGTGTCTATGGACTTGTCCTTTAGGAAACCGTCCAGCCCCTTTTTAAACTCTGCCAAGCTAACCACCTTCACTATGTTCTCCGGCAACGAATTCCAGAGTTTAATTATGCGTTGGGTGAAGAAACATTTTCTCCTATTTGTTTTAAATTTACTACACTGTAGTTTCATCACATGCCTCCTAGTCCTAGTATTTTTGGAAAGCATGAACAGACGCTTCACATCCACCTGTTCCACTCCACTCATTATTTTATATACCTCTATCATATCTCCCCTCAGCCATCTCTTCTCCAAGCTGAAAAGCCCTAGCCTCCTTAGTCTTTCTTCATAGGGAAGTTGTACCATCCCCGCTATCATTGTTGTCGCCCTTCGCTGCACCTTTTCCAGTTCTACTATATCTTTCTTGAGATGCGATGACCAGAATTGAACATAATACTCAAGATGCAGTCGCACCATGGAGCGATACAACGGCATTATAACATCCTCACATCTGTTCTCCACACCTTTCCTAATAATACCCAACATTCTATTCGCTTTCCTAGCCACAGCAGCACACTAAGCAGAAGGTTTCAGTGTATTATCAACGACGACACCCAGATCCCTTTCTTGGTCCGTAACTCCTAATGTGGAACCTTGCATAACTTAGCTATAATTCAGGTTTTTTTTACCACATGCATCACCTTGCACTTGTTCATATTAAATGTCATCTGCCATTTAGCCGCCCAGTCTCCCAGTCTCTTAAGGTCCTTCTGTAATTTTTCATAATCCTGTTGCGAGTTAACGACTTTGAATAACTTTGTGTCATCAGCAAATTTAATTACCTCGCTGGTTACTCCCATCTCTAAATCATTTATAAATATACTAGCCGTTAAGCCCGTTAAAACGGGCGTTTTTTTTTTAAATTTCACTTTCATGTGCAGCAACTGTGCTCTGTCCCCTGCTCTTCCCCCATGTCCAGCAACCGTCCTCTGTCCTCTTCCCTCACCCCATGTGCAGCCACCCTCCTCTGTCCCCTGCCCTCCCCTCCATCGATTAATGAAAAAAAGAAATTAAATAAGGGGGGAAAACATTTAATAATTGATTTTTACATTTGTCCGTGTACTTTGAAACAGTATGGTCCAAAACCTCTAGGGACATTAATTTTTGCTCCCACTGATACAAATGCTAATGCACTATTATATGATCGTATATTTTTCATAAATGTTTTTGAATCTGGATCTTGTGCAGTCATCAAGCTCTTAATGTATTCATTTGTAGTTATAGGTGGTAAATGTATAGACCCTTTATTGCAGCAAACATTAAACTTCTTATCTGTTGGTCTCTCATTTTTTAAGTGTTTTGCATGACAATGTTCACAGATTTCGCAAAAGTTGCCAAGGCTGCTACTGTTTATATTTTTTTCCTGAAACTCTTGTAAAGCTTTGTGTCTTGTCATTTGAAGGTCCATTAAGTGTTTGTTGATTCTTGACGTCTGTGTCTTTCTTCGTGTTTTTGTAGTTCACTGCGATGTTTTCTGTAATTGCTTACTCTTTCCTTTTCTGCATGTTTTTGTGTTTCTGTTTTATTTTCATGTCTAATTCTATCTCTTTGAGCTTTCCTCCTCTTCAATTCTAAATCATGAGCTGCCTGCTCAGTTCCTGTGGTGTCTAGTTTTCGTCGTGGCATATTAGTTGTTTTAGGTTGCTTTTTTAATAGTAGTGTTTCTGTTTTGTTACAGTCCTTTTCTTGTTCTGATTTGTCACAGTACTTCAAATCAGTTGTAATGTTGTTGTAGCTGAGTGTGTGTGAGAGAGAGAGCGTTAGAGAAAGTGTGTGTCTGTGTGAGAGTGAGGTGGTAGTACTCCTTGTCACAGTGGAGGGTCAATGGTTTGATGTTTTTTCTGTTGTGTGGCCCCCCTCCTTGTAATATTTTGTGTGTGTGTGTGTGATAGACAAAGTGTGCAGTGTGAAAGTGTGTGTGTGTGTGTGTGTGCGTCTGTGTGAGTGAGAGACAGAGCGTGTATGTGTATTAGAGAGTGAGTGTTAGTTGCTCCTTGTAGCCGGTGTTTGCGGGCTTTGAAAAGTGAGTTTGTGTGTGTCAGTGAGCTGCTAGGACTCCCTGTCACAGTGGAGGGGGTCACTGGCTCCTTATAGCAAGTTATTTTAGGGTACAAATTAGTGCTTTTTTTCACTTGCCTGCCCCCACCCCTTTTTCTAATATTGTGTGTGAGTCAGCGAGTGATAGATAAAGTGTGTCTCTCTGGGAAACAGACAGCATGAGAGTGAGGTGTCAGAGTGGAGTGGGTCAGTTGGTCCTTATGGTTTTTTTTTGTTTAGGTTAAAATCAGTGCTCGTTGTTGTTTCGCCTGCCCCCACCCCTTCTTCTAATATTATGTGTGTGTGCTTGGGTGAGAGAGTGAGTGAGAGAGAAAGTGTGTCTTTCTGGGAAAGAGACAGAGAGCATGAGAGTGAGCTGTCACAGTGGTGGTGGTTAGTGGCTCCTTATATCCATTTGTTGCAAGGTGCAAATCAGGGTTTTGTTTTTATTTGCCTTCCCCCACCCCTTCGTTTAATATTGTGTGTGTGTGCCAGTGTGTGAGAATGAAAGAGAAAGTGTTTTTATGTGGGAAAGTGACAGTGAGTGTGAGCTGCTAGTGTGTGTGTGTGTGTGAGTGAGTGAGAGAGAGTGCTAGTGAGCTGTTAGTACTCCCTGTCTCAGTGGAGGTTCAGTGTCTCCTTGTAGGCAGTTGTTGGAGCAGTTTGAAAGGCAGGCTCGTTTTGCAGTCGCGTGCCGGTCTCTTCCCCCCCCCCCCCCCCCCCCCCCATACATGTTGTTGTTGTTCCGCCCCTTCTGCTGACTGGTGCTGTTCAGTGAGCCAAAGGGGCGTGACAGGAATGCCTTTTGGATCCCTGCTTGGTTTCTGGTGGTTCTCTTCTCTCCTGCATTAGTTTCTCGTTGGCCAGGTCTCCGCATTGGCTCCTCCCCGGATGGTAGCGGTTCTGGCCATTGGTTATCTTTGTTCCACGGTTCCTCCCTCTGCTACTACCCTATAGAAATGCTAAATAGTAGTAGTAGTATCCTAGTTTTTGTCCAGTGTCCCCCTCCCTACCCCCTCTGATGTCCACGCCCCCTCCTGTCCTGCCTCCTGCTCCGATTTCCATGCCCATGTCCAACAACAGACCTCCTTCCTGTTGTCTGAGTGAAAATAGTAGTGGTCCTGCTGTCCCTCCCTAGAGCCTGCCATTTCCCAGCGATTTATACTGCTGCTCCCCATGCGATTTCCAGGGCTCCTCCCTCTGCTCCTATCCTTGTGCTTGTCCATCCTCCCTCCCTCCCTCCCTCTCCCAGGGATGTCCACGCCCCCTCCTTCGCCCCTCTCCATCCGATTTCCACCAACTGTCCTCTGTTCCTGACTTGTTCTGTGTGTCTGTACTGCATCACCCTTGTCTCCCTCCCTCCTCCACCGTCCCTCCCGTTGCTGAGTTCCATGCCCTCCTCCGTAGTTGCAGATTTGTTGTGTACCTCCGATGTACATGGCTCCTCCCCCTCAGATTTGCACGCCCCCTCCATGCCATGTCGAACAACAGAGAGCCTGCCATTTGAGAGCGATTTCCACGGCTCCTCCCTCTGCTCCTATCCTTGTGCTTGTCCATCCTCCCTCCCCCACGGATGTCCACGCCCCCTCCTTCGCTCCTCTCCGTCCGATTTCCACCAACTGTCCTCTGTCCTGTGTTCCTGACTTGTTCTGTGTGTGTGTGTGTGTACTGCATCACCCTTGTCTCCCTCCCTCCATCCTCCGCCGTTTTGCACGCCTCCACCGTCCCTCCCGTTGCTGAGTTTCATGCCCTCCTCCGTAGTTGCAGATTTGTTGTGCACCTCCGATGTACATGGCTCCTCCCCCTCCGATTTCCACGCCCCCTCCTTCCCTCCCTATTGGCTGCATTACGTCCAGAACAGGAGCTGCTGGTGGAGGCGGGGCTTGGAGTGTTGCTCCTTGAAAGTTCGGTCTCTACTGCGCATTTGCGGGTGAGTACGGTCACTCGCAATTTATATGTTTGATTAAAAAGCAGCGTCCTAGCACTGGCCCCTGAGGAACTCCACTAACTACCCTTCTCCATTGTGAATACTGCCCATTTAACCCCACTCTCTGTTTCCTATTCTTCAACCAGTTTTTAATTGACAATAGGACATTTCCTCCTATCCCATGACCCTCCAATTTCCTCTGTAGTCTTTCATGAGGTACCTTATCAAACGCCTTTTGAAAATCCAGATATACAATATCAACTGGCTCCCCTTTGTCCACATGTTTGTTTACTCCTTCAAAGAATTGAAGTAAATTGGTCACGCAAGATTTCCCCACACTAAAGCCATGCTGACTTGGTCTCAATAATCCATGTCCTTGGATGTGCTCTGTAATTTTGTTTTTGATAATAGCCTCTACCATTTTCCACGGCACCGACGTCAGACTCACCGGTCGATAATTTCCCAGATCTCCCCTGGAACCTTTTTTAAAAATCGGCGTTACATTGGCCTTTGCAATTGGTGCTTTCCATCACCGTTTTGCGATTCCATTTCTGTTCAGCCTTCAGTTGTTTGCTTCATGAGAGATTTGTTGCTGACAAAGCCCCTTAGCACACCTCCCACTGTGTCATGGAATCTCAACATAGTCCTCACCCTGCTGATGAAAGCTCCTTTTGAGCCTCTGAATTCCTGTCATCTGAAATATTTGACCTGGAAAGTTGTGTTTCTGGTGGTGGTCACTTCAGCTCTAGGCCCTGGTAGCTCCTCCACTATATACTAAATTTCATCACAACAGAGTAGTCCTCTGCATGCACCTTAAGTTCCTTTCCAAGATAGTGTCAGAGTTCCATCTTAACCAGCCACTTGTTCTGCCAACATTTTTCCCAAAATCTCATGCCCATCCTGGCGAAAGTGTACTGCATGCTTTAGACTGCAAATGAGCCTTAACCTATTGGAGTGGACTCAAGCTCGTACACAATCTATCCAGCATTTCGTTTCTTTTGACCCCAACAGATTGGGGGTGGCTATTGGCAAATGCACAATTTCAAATTGGATAGCAGATTGCATATCCTTTAATTATGCCCAGGCTGGACTGACTCTTCAGGGACATGTCACATCTCACAATGTCAGAGCCATGGCTGCATCAATTACCCACTTAAGATCAGCCTCCATAGAGGAGATTTTCAGGGCTGCGATGTGGTCTTCAGACCATACATTCACCTCTCACTGTTTGGATCGGGATACCCGATGCAGTAGTTAGTTCGGACAGCAGTTCTGAAGAATTTGTTTGGTGTCTGGAATCCAACTCCACCCTCCTAGGCCCTGTTTTATTCTATTCCAGGCTGCACCTACTCAGCTAGGATGTATATAGTTTCAGATTGATTGAAATTTAGTGTCAATGTTTTAAAGCTCAGTTATCCTAGTATTCTTGTTTTCGGTGAGCCTGGTAGCTAGGAGTTCCCAGATGTGAGAATAAGAAGGCCTGCTTGTCCTCGGAGAAAGCAAAGATGCTTACCTATAGCTGGTGTTCTCTGAGGACAGCAGGCCAATTATTCTCACTTACCCTCCTACCTCTTCTAGGAGTTGAATTTAATTGTAGGCTTTTTGCTTTTCAAATGATTGAAGGACCTACCCTCATGCTTCAGGCGGGAAGGCAGCAGCGCATTGCGGTGGGACACTGCTAGAATTTTGTACTGTACTTGCTAGTCAGCATCCGCACTGGGCTCCTTCAGATGATGTCACCCAAATGGGAGAATAATCGGCCTTCTGTCCTCAGAGAACACTAGCTACAGGTAAGTATCTTTGCTCTATCTGTAGAAAACAAATGATGAACCACAATAGACAATATGGTAGATGTTTCATATACTACTACTACTACTACTATTTAGCATTTCTATAGCGCTACAAGGCATACGCAGCGCTGCACAAACATAGAAGAAAGACAGTCCCTGCTCAAAGAGCTTACAATCTAATAGACAAAAAATAACTAAAGTAAGCAAATCAAATCAATTAATGTGAACAGAAAGGAAGAGAGGAGGGTAGGTGGAGGCGAGTGGTTACGAGTCAAAAGCAATGTTAAAGAGGTGGGCTTTCAGTCTAGATTTAAAGGTGGCCAAGGATGGGGCAAGACGTAGGGGCTCAGGAAGTTTATTCCAGGCGTAGGGTGCAGCGAGACAGAAGGCGCGAAGTCTGGAGTTGGCAGTAGTGGAGAAGGGAACAGATAAGAAGGATTTATCCATGGAGCGGAGTGCACGGGAAGGGGTGTAGGGAAGGACGAGTGTGGAGAGATACTGGGGAGCAGCAGAGTGAATACATTTATAGGTTAGTAGAAGAAGTTTGAACAGGATGCGAAAACGGATAGGGAGCCAGTGAAGGGTCTTGAGGAGAGGGGTAGTATGAGTAAAGCGACCCTGGCGGAAGATGAGACGGGCAGCAGAGTTTTGAACCGACTGGAGAGGGGAGAGGTGACTAAGTGGGAGGCCAGCAAGAGGCAGATTGCAGTAGTCTAAACGAGAGGTGACAAGGGTGTGGATGAGGGTTTTGGTAGAGTGCTCGGAAAGAAAGGGGCGGATTTTACGAATGTTGTAAAGAAAGAAACGACAAGTCTTGGCGGTCTGCTGGATATGAGCAGAGAAGGAGAGAGAAGAGTCAAAGATGACCCCAAGGTTTCGAGCTGAGGAGACAGGGAGAATGAGAGAGCCATCAACAGAAATAGAAATAGAAAACATCGAGGTTGACATATTTCAAATAAAACAGCTCAGTAAGCAATACATTAGAACATTCGTAAAAACATACAATACAATGAAACATCTTAATAGACATCAGAGGGAACAAGTGCAGTTCAGGCATGTAGACAAACAGATGGGAAAGCATTGGAATAAATAAGTAGTTGGCTAGACTGAAGCCAAATTACCTGGTGGCACAAAAGACCATATTGGAGAATGCAAGGGACTTTGAACCTTGCCACAGGCTCTATGGTGGGAAAGATGTCCCTCTTCCCATTCTTGATGCCAAATAGCAACATACCAACTGTTGGGATTGGTGCATGGCACCCTGTTTATGGCAGCTCCATGCACCCAGGGGAATCTGCCTTATTTCTAACATGGGTAGCTGTAGCATCCTGACATACCTACCAACCCCCTACCTGGGCTGCATTTTTTGGCCCCACCTTCATATTTATGAGGTGGAAAGGAGGCACCAGTACAGGGGGCAAAATAGACATGTTAGATAACAGTACATGGGAATTTATCAGTGAAAATATAAATACTTTGTCTCCTGAGTACTAGGACAGAGGTGCACTGGGAAAGGCTGTCTGGACAAATTGCTAAACTTTGAATTTCTGGCTGCCTGCCTTCTCTTTATGTCTTTTAAGGTCGGACTGCTTAACATTTATCTATCTTCTTTTTATTGGTTTCTCAACAACAAAATGTTTGCCTTCTCTGTCTTTTGGATAATTATGGTCTTCTGAAAATTGCTCTAAGTGAACTTGTAACTGTCCTGTGCAATTGCCAGTCAGTCAGTATTTCACTAAAAAAAAAAAAGCAGATGAATGTCAATGTAAAGTGCAATGCTGTACCTTCTTCCCTTAAAGGGTCTGTTCCGTGATGTCTGTACAACATATAGATTAATAGCAAAAAATAAAATGTTTTTATGAGTGGGACAGCAACAGAGGAAACCAAATGAAAAAAAAAAGGCATCCCACTGATTGTCTTTTTACCATCAAGCACACTACTTTCTTGATCCACAACTTCTAAAAACCAAATACATTTGGATATCCAAATTTATAACCAGATGGGTCCTGAACTGGTCTGGAGGGACTAAAGGAATGAAAATTAGTGTATGATTTAATTTCTCCTTTTTTTTTTTTAAAGGTACAGTGATGTGAAAAAAGTATTTACCTCCCTCCTGATTTCCCCTACATAAGAACATAAGCATTGCCATACTGGGACAAACTGAAGGTCCATCAAGCCCAATAGCCTGTTTACAAAAGTGACCAATCCAGTACAGATTTTATGCAGCTTTTATCTTAGAAATCAGCAGTGAATTTTTCCAAGTCCATTTTAGGAAAGGAGCCAAACCTTTTTTAAACCCTGCTAAGCTAACTGATTTTATTATATTCTTTGTCAATGAATTCCAGAGTTTAATTACATACGTCACACTGAATGGTTTCTGATCTTTAAACAAAATAATATTAGACAGTGGAACCTGAGTAAACATGTAGCACAGTTTTTAAATTACTTCTTGATTTGTTTAATGAAGAAATTTATCTAGCTCCTATATCATCCATGTGAAAAAGTAGTTGCCCCTAAACTTACCAACTGCTTGTACCACGTTTAGCAGCAGTAATTGCAAACACTTCCTATAATTTGATATCTTTAACATTGTTGTTGAGGAATCTTGGCCTACTGTTCTCTACAGAACTGCTTTAATTCAGACACATTCATAGGTTTTCATGCATGACCTGCTCCTTTCAGGTCCTGCCACAGTATCTCTACTGAGTTCATCAGGACTTTGATTAGGCCATTCAAAAACTTTAATTTTGTTTCTACTAAGCTATTTAGATATAGAGTTGCTCTTGTGTTTTGGACAATTATCTTTCTGCATAACCCAATTACACTTCAGATTGAGCTCATGGACAGATGACCAAACTTTCTCCTTAATTTTCTGATAAAGTGCAGAATTCATGGTTCCTTCAGTAATAGCAAATTTTCCAGATCCTGGGGCAGCAAAGTATTCCCAGATCATCACACTACCACACTGTTCACAGAAGAAAGTATGTATGAACAACTTGAAAAACTGAAAGTGGCCTAAGCTGTGGGGCCAAATGAGATACATCCCAGGATGTTGAGGAAGCTCAGAGAGGTTCTGGTGGGTCTTCTTAAAAATGTATTGTGGATTAAAAACTGGTTAAAAGGTAGAAAACAGAGATTAGGGTTAAATGGTCAGTATTCTCAATGGAGAATGGTAGTTAGTGGGGTTCCTCAGGGGCCAGTGCTGGGACCACTGCTTTTTAACATATTTATAAATGACCTAAAGATGGGAGTAACTAGTGAGGTAATTAAATTTGCCGATGACACAAAGTTATTCAAAGTTGTTAAATCGCAGGAAGATTGTGAAAAATTACAAGAGGACCTTATGAAACTGGGAGACTGGGCGTCTAAAAGGCAGATGACGTTTAATGTGAGGAAGTGCAAAGTGATGCATGTGGGAAAGAGGAACCCAAATTATAGCTACGTCATGCAAGGTTCCACTTTAGGAGTCATGGACCAAGAAAGGGATCTAGGTGTCGTCGTTAATGATACGTTGAAACCTTCTGCTCAGTGTGCTGCTGCGGCTAAGAAAGCAAATAGAATGTTAGGTATTATTAGGAAAGGAATGGAAAACAAAAATGAGAATATTGTGTTAAATTCTGGTTGCCACATATCAAAAAAGATATAGTGGAATTAGAAAAGGTGCAGAGAAGGGCGACAAAAATGATAAAGGGATGGGATGACTTCCCTATGAGGAAAGGCTAAAGCAGCTAGGGGTCTTCAGCTTGGAGAAAAGGCGGCTGAGGGGAGATATGATAGAGGTCTATAAAGTAATGAGTGGAGTTGAATGGGTAGATGTGAAGCGTCTGTTTACGCTTTCCAAAAATACTAGGACTAGGGGGCATGGGATGAAGCTACAAAGTAGTAAATTTAAAACGAATTGGAGAAAATTTTTCTTCACTTAACGTGTAATTAAACTCTGGAATTCATTGCCAGAGAATGTGGCTTAGCGGAGTTTAAAAAAAAGGTTTGGACGGCTTCCTAAAGGAAAAGTCCGTAGACCATTATTAAATAGACTTGGGGAAAATCCACTATTTCTGGGATAAGCAGTATAAAATGTTGTGTACTTTTGGGGGATCTTGCCAGGTATTTGTGACCTGGATTGGCCACTGTTGAAAACAGGATGCTGGGCTTAATGGACCTTTGGTCTTTCCCAGTATGGCAGTACTATACGTGGAAAAATAATAGGCTCTACTGTAATGATGGGCTACATCTTTCTGTGATGGGAAAAAGGATCCTTGGGGAGAAATTCAGACAGTATGTTTCTAGACATTTAAACCAGGGAGTGGGGGTGACAAAAGGAAATGGGATTTCGGAAAAACACCCCCACAATAAACATGATGGCAGAGGGAAAGGTCATGTAAATATAAAAAAAACTACCCAAACTCATTAAGCACATGGGAAGTTATGTGCACAAATGCTCATAGTCTAAGTAAAAAGGTTCAAGACTTTG
This sequence comes from Microcaecilia unicolor, assembly GCF_901765095.1. Classification (NCBI taxonomy): domain Eukaryota; kingdom Metazoa; phylum Chordata; class Amphibia; order Gymnophiona; family Siphonopidae; genus Microcaecilia; species Microcaecilia unicolor. Next base: position 118,678,044 of record NC_044032.1, read on the forward strand.
AAGCCCTGATGTTTGAAGAAAACTTGGATATTGCTGCTATTACAGAGATGTGGTTCAATGATTCTCATGAATGGGATGTGACCGTACCAGGCTATAATCTTTTTAGGAAGGATAGAGAGGGCCGAAGAGGTGGAGGAGTGGCTCTCTATGTGAGAGAGAATATCAGGGCAGCTGAAATGCGGGGAACCTGGGGAAAAGAAGAAGCTTTATGGATCGTCCTGGAAAGAGAAGACAGAACCTGTATCCACACGGGAGTTATCTACAGCCCTCCTGCGCAAACGGAGAAGTTAAACAAGGAGATATTCAAAAGATTGGTATGAAAGGGGAGGTGCTACTGTTGGGAGATTTCAATTTGTCTGACGTGGATTGGAACGTCCCGTCTGCGGAATCAGAAAAAAGTAGGGAGATTGTGGATGCCTGTCAAAGTGCCTTGCTCAGACAAATGGTGACGGAACCCATGAGGGAAGGTCGATGCTGGATCTAGTGCTCACTAATGGAGCTAGTGTTTCCGATATCCGGGTGGGTGCCCACCTATGTAATAGTGATCATCACACCGTATGGTTTGATATAAGGGCGAAGGCAGAGTGCGGACACACAAAACTCAAAGTACTGGATTTCAGACATACTGATTTTGTTAAAATGGGGGAATACCTGAAGAAGGAGCTGTTGGCGTGGGAAGGCGTAGGAGAAGTGGAAAAACAGTGGTCCAAGCTAAAGGCTGCTATAAATATGGTGACTGATCTTTTTGTGAGGAAAGTAAACAAAAACATGAGAAACAGGAAGCCTATATGGTTCTCCAAACAAGTAGCTGAAAAAATAAGAGCAAAAGAGGCTTTGTTCAAGAAATACAAAAGAACGTAACGAGAGGATCACAGAAAAAAATTATCAGATTAAACTGAAAGAAGTGAAGAGGGAAATACGGCTAGCGAAAGTGCGAGCGGAAGAAAAAATGACTAAAGATGTAAAGAGAGGTGACAAGACTTTTTTCAGATATATTGGAGAAAGGATAAGAGATAGGAATGGAATTGCGAGACTGAAAGATAATGAGAGTGGCTATGAGGAGAGTGATGAAGATAAAGCGAACGTGCTAAACAATTATTTCTCTCCGGTGTTCACAGAGGAAAATCCTGGAGAAGGACCGGAATAGGCTGGAGAGGGAACGTCTGGGAATGGAGTGGATACTAACAGCTGGAGAATTTGAAGGTGAACAAAGCAATGGGGCTGGATGGGATACATCCCAGGATACTGAAGGAGCTCAGAGAGGTACTGGTGGGACCTCTTAAAGATTTATTTAATAGAGCTTTAGAGACAGGAGAGGTTCCGCAAGATTGGAGATGAGCGGATGTGGTCCCTCTTCACAAAAGTGGAGACAGGGAAGAAGTGGGAAACTACAGACTGGTAAGTCTCATGTTGGTGGTAGGAAAAATAATGGAGTTGCTGCTGAAAGAATAATTAACTTTCTAGAAACCAACGGGTTACAGGACCCGAGGCAACATGGTTTTACCAAAGGAAAATCCTGCCAAACGAATCTTATTGACTTTTTTGACTGGGTGACCAAAGAACTAGATAAGGGACGTGCGCTAGATGTAATCTACTTGGACTTCAGCAAAGCCTTTGATACGGTCCCCCACAGAAGACTCGTGAATAAGCTGAAAGGGTTGAACTTAGGACCGAAAGTGGTGAACTGGATAAGAAACTGGTTGACCGACAGGTGGCAGAGGGTGGTGGTAAATGGAATCCGCTCGGAGGAAAGGAAGGTGAGCAGTGGAGTTCCTCAGTGGTCGGTGCTGGGGCCTATTCTGTTTAATATATTTGTGGGAGATATTGCTGAAGTGTTGGAAGGAAATGTGTGCCTTTTTGCAGATGACACGAAAATAGCCCATAGAGTGGATACCCTGGAGGGAGCAGAAACGATGAGAAGGGATCTCCGAACATTAGAAGAATGGTTGAGGGTCTGGCAGTTAAAATTTAATTACTATGTCACAGGGGAAAATGTCCTATACCCAGAGTACAATTATATTCAAAATATCAATCTCTGAGGTACTCCTTGCAAACATATAACATTTTTACAACTTTTTTTAAAACACTTTTCTTTTTGTATTTGTGTATGCTCTTATACAATGCAAACCATTTTATTGCAGCACTCCTTCATCCACCCACCACGCGTTCACAATCATTCAATTTACCCTCTTATTGATTAGTAATGTGAAATCATACACTCATAGAACATTGCTTGTATAAAACCATCATCTATACAAAAACCTGGATCTTATCAGCTGTAGTAACTCAGCTAAAGCACTGAAAGGCCTCATCACACTCAGTACTAGGCACCTCACTAACGCACAAAGCGCGTGTTATTGTCCAGCAATGTCCAAGAAAACACAATAAGACAGTTAGTTGTGATATAACCTTGGGTGAGAGTGTCAGCTCTTCCTCTCCCCAATTCTGTGACTATTCATTAACCAGTACGCTGTTGCGGGCTGAATGAAGGCTACTGAAATAAGCCTAAAGTTTCATTCATCATTCTTCCTTAACCGCCATTGGTCCTCAATGCGAGACCACATTTCGGTATAACCTTCTTCAGGAGAACCAAATCACCCGTTCTGTAAATAAATATATAACACATTCTAACATGCACAACCGAATCAAATCAGAACAACTTCTCTTTAACACTATTAATACCTTTCAAACTACTCACTACTGCTTGCCCCCGGGACTACCAACCCAGACCGGGTTACCGGATATGATGTCAAAGCGTTATTACGTGCTAAACTGAGCACAATTTAAATACCCAAAAAGTTCCACCCCTTCCCTATCGTCACACCTTCCTACAGCCACTCAACTTCCAGATTTAAACCCCTGGGGGCGACGGTATTCCATTGGAAAATATACCGTTGCTCCAAATTAAATAGTTGAGTGCTGACATCTCCTCCCCGCTGTGGGGGTGCGATTTGTATTAATGCCAAACATCTAAGGTCATCGACCGTATGATTACAACTTATCCAAAGCGAGACAAGAGGATTATCTTTTTTCTGATGCCTCAAATTACTAACATGTTCCGCTAGCCTATTCTTCAATTTTCTTTTTGTATGCCCAATATAATACTTCAAACAGGGGTATATAATACAGTATACCACTCTCTCGCTATTACAAGTGGTGGTAGACTGAAGATAGAAATATCGGTTAGACCCAGGAATCTTAATACTGTTTGTATTAACCACATATTTACAATATACGCACCTGCCACAAGGGGAGTGATGACCCTCATATTTGTAAGAGGTGGATTTTTTTACTAATTCACCAAGATTTGCTTTACGGCGATAAGCTACTTTGGGGTGCTCTTGGAACTCAGAGTGGACTGACAACACAGGCCAGAATTTATGGATCAAATGTCCAATTCTGGGAGCTTGGTGGAGGAGTGGCCTAGTGGTTAGGGTGGTGGACTTTGGTCCTGGGGAACTGAGGAACTGAGTTCAATTCCCAGCCCAGGCAGCTCCTTGTGACTCTGGGCAAGTCACTTAACCCTCCATTGCCTGCTGCATTGAGCCTGCCATGAGTGGGAAAAAGTGCAGGGTACAAAAAAAAAAAAGGAAGAACACATGCCAGAGGTCTGGTTGCCGATGCACTCCTGGGGGACAATAGCCAGGCACGATGGGCATAGCGTGCTGTTTTAATGATCCTAGTAGGATGCCCACGCTGCTGAAACCTTCTACTCATGTCCTTGGCTTGAATTTTAAATTCCTCAAATGTGGAACACAAGCGTCTCAGTCTCAAAAATTGTCCGACAGGAACCCCTTTTCTCAATGTTTCATGATGATGACTAGTGTAGTGTAATAGGGTGTTCCTGTCGGTGGGTTTTCTAAATATCGTAGTAGACAAAACCCCTGCTTTTGTGCATCCTAGGATATATATGGAAGTCCCACCCAGTGCATCACCATTTTGGAGGCAGCACTGGAAAAAGGAGGTAGTGCTACTCTGTCATCTGAATGTATGGAGGGTTTGGGGTCGCTAGACCACCAGGTTGGGGGGGGGGGGGCTGGAGGCCCACTGGACCTCCAGCCCTCTCTTCTGTTGGGGGAGTGTGTCGAGGGGGTAGTAGACTTCCAGGGCCTCTTGTTTGGGGGAGGTTGGGGGGTCTGAAGATCCATCAGACCTCCAGCCTGGTATGTTTGACAGGTTCGGGGTTTTTTTGTCAAACAACTTCTGTGGGAGGATTGTGCCTTCGACACAGGCACAATCCTCCCACAGAAGTACCCCTATGATCAGAGCTAATAGCACACATGAATTAGCTTTGATCATGGGGGCATTATTGCCCCGTGCTGTTCTGGTACTAATTTTAGAGCGCTGTTCAGAATAGCGTGGGGTTTTTGATCATCTGGTCCTTAGTTCCTCACAGCCAGAGTCGCACTCTAAGCACCATTCAACATACATGAAGTCATTTACTTTTACATTTTTATACCACCCTCTTTCTATTAGGGTTCCTCTGTGTTCATCCTATGCCTTTTTTTTCTTTAGTTCTGTCACCATTTTGTCTCCATCACCTGCCATGGGAGGGTACTCCAGGCATCAACCACTCTCTCCATGAAAATTCCTAATCCTAAATCTAGTCCACTACCACACAACTTCAATTTATGTCTATTGCCTATATCTGCCTTATTCTTGTAGTACACCACTTTGGGAGAATGTCTTTAAAGACGTTAAATAAATCCAAGCAAACAGACTCTCAGGCTAACTTTCAGCACCAAAATACAAATTGTTTTAGTTGTAGGTATATCAATGACACTTTCAGGCCTATCTTTTGACACAAATTGGGAGATGGGCGTCCTTCTCCCAGGGTCGCCCAAATCGGTATAATCAAAAGCTGATTTTGGGCGTCTTCAACTGCTTTCCATTGTGAGGATGACCAAAGTTCACGGGGGCGTGTCGGAAGCATAGCGAAGGTGGGACTGGGGCATTCCTAACACATGGGCATCCTCGACCGATAATGGAAAAAAGAAGGACGTCCCTGATGAGCCCTTGGGCGACTTGGTCCATTTTTTCTTACGACCAAGCCTCAAAAAGGTGCCTGAATTGACCAGATGACCACCAGAGGGAATCAGGGATGACCTCCCCTCACTCCCCCAGTGGTCACTAACCCCCTCCCACCCTAAAAAAACTTTAAAAATATTTTTTGCCAGCCTCTATGCCAGCCTCAAATGTCATACTCAGCTCCCTGACAGCAGTATGCAGGTCCCTGGAGCAGTTTTAGTGGGTGCAGTGCACTTCAGGCAGGCGGACCCAGGCCCATCCCCCCCCCCCCCCACCTGTTACACTTGTGGTGGTAAATGTAAGCCCTTCAAAACCCACTGTACCCACATGTAGGTGCCCCTCTTCACCCCTTAGGGCTATGGTAGTGTTGTACAGTTGTGGGTAGTGGGTTTGGGGGGGTTGGGGGGGCTCAGCACCCAAGGCAAGGGAGCTATATACCTGGGAACAATTTCTGAAGTCCACTGCAGTGCCCTTTAGGGTTCCCGGTTGGTGTCTTGGCCTGTTAGGGAGACCAGTGCACTACGAATGCTGGCTCCTCCCATGACCAAATGGCTTGGATTTGGTCACTTCTAAGATGGGCGTCCTCGGTTTCCATTATGGCCGAAAATCAGGGACGACCATCTCTAAGGTTGACCTAAATTTTGTGATTTGGGCGTCCCCGACCGTATTATCGAAACGAAAGATGGATGCCCATCTTGTTTCAGTAATACGGGTTTCCCCACCCCTTCGCCGGGATGTCCTGCGAGGACGTCCTCAAGAAAACTTGGGCACCCCTTTCGATTATGCCCCTCCATGTGTCATAAGCATGTACTTGCATTATAAAATATATAACTATAAAAATATACACATACATAAATATGTGCTTACTTACAACTGTGTGCTAACTTTTAGGCATCCCTAGCCAAATAATAAGTTTCAATGAAGACCTACAGGAACAGAAGTTGACACATCTCTACGCAGTACAATGCTAAACACTACATTTTTCTGCAAATGTTAATACCTAATTACTATTTGCAGGGGGTGGGGGTTCAGATTAAAAAACAAGGAAACTGTAAACTTGGGTACAGAACTGTATGTGTTCCTCTCACTTAACACATGCCCATTCCCAGCCCAGAACATGCCAGTTTTACTTTTCTGATACAATACTACTGCAAGTGGCAGGTGCGAAGGTGCAGACATTTACACGCCCTAAGCACAACAGGTGTAAATATCTGCACTATTTGTCATATACACATGTAAATTATAGTATTTTTTAAAAATCTATAAATGTGCTCCAGCCACATTCCACCCAAACTCCATATCTGTGCATGCTCACTGCAAAGTATGCACCATCATATCACAATGCATGCTTTTCAACTGTAATGAGTCATTTATCCATATATTTTTATTTTTTTGTTACATTTGTACCCCATGCTTTCCCACTCATGGTAGGCTCAATGTGGCTTAGGTACTTATTTGTACCTGGGGCAATGGAGGGTTAAGTGACTTGCCCAGAGTCACAAGGAGCTGCCTGTGCCTGCAGTGGGAATCGAACTCAGTTCCTCAGTTCTACAGGACCAAAGTCCACCACCCTAACCACTAGGCCACTCCTCCACTCCATACATGTTGCCACATCAGTGCAAAAATGATGAAAATACCTCGAACTGCACACATACTTTACTACTTATAAAATTACACCACCCCCCCTTTACAAAATAGCAATGAATAAATAATACTCTGTAGGGTCCTTTTACTAAGGTGTGCTGAAAAATGGCCTGCGGTAGTGAGGATGTGAAGCGTCTGTTCACGCTTTCCAAAAATACTAGGACTAGGGAGCATGCAATGAAACTACAGTGTAGTAAATTTAAAACAAATCAGAGAAACTTTTTCTTCATCCAACGCATAATTAAACTCTGGAATTTGTTGCCTGAGAACATGGTGAAGGCGGATAGCTTGGCAGAGTTTAAAAAGGGGTTAGACGGTTTCGTAAAGGACAAGTCCATAAACCACTACTAAATGGACTTGGGAAAAATCCACAATTCCAGGAATAACATGTATAGAATGTTTGTATGTTTGGGAAGCTTGCCTGGTGCCCTTGGCCTGGATTGGCCGCTGTCGTGGACAGGATGCTGGGCTTGATGGACCCTTGGTCTTTTCCCAGTGTGGCATTTCTTATGTACTTATGTAGGTGTGGGTTTTGGGCATGTGCAGAAATATTTTTTAGCGCACTTACAAGAATGCCTTTTTTTTTTTTTACAGAAACAGACGTGCGGCAAAATGAAAATTGCCACACATCCATTTTGGGTCTGAGGCCTTACCGCATGCCATTGGCCTAGTGGTAAGGTCTCATGTGGTAACCAGGCGGTAATGGTCTATGTGCGTCAAATGCCACGTGCCAGAAGATAAAAAATATTTTTCAGATGCACGTAGCGGACCCACGCCAAAATTGAAGTTACTGCAAAGACCATGCGGTAACCAGGTGGTAACTCCAATTTGGCATGCATTGGGCGTGCATAGGTGCCTACGTGACTTAGTAAAACGGCCCCTATGTATGTATGTATCATTTCAACATGCCTACTTGGTACATAGGCTTTATAAAAACTACTCTGGTGTGTGTATGCTTCTGTTTATAGAGTACATGCATATCTCACAACTCAGTGTCACCCAAACACTGCTTCAGTAACACCTATAGATGTGGACCGTGTAATAGATGCATGCTTGTTGGCCCATACTCAGGAGTAACCTACGAAAAGTGGTGAATTTGTGGAATGGCCTCTAGATGGAGGTGGTGGAGACAAAGCCTGTATCTGAATTCAAGAAAGCTTAAGACAAGTATATGGGATCTTTAAGGGAGAGCAGATGATATGGTTTGCCAGACTGGATAAAGCCATATGCCTTCATTTTCTCTGTTTCTTACATTACTTGTATGTCCATATGCATACACATGTTATGATAGCTGCTTTCTGCTTGTTCATACATGGAAACTGCTTTATATATAACCCCACCCCCACCCCAAGTGATGGGAACTACTTTTCTTTAGACCAGAGTAAATACATTCATATTGGAAAAGCCTGAGTGTTGAGCAAGAGCTGCTGAGATTTTTGCAGTGTATGATGTTCATTCATGTCAAGGGGCAGAATTAGTAATGCACAAAGGATATTTTTCTGGATGGGAGCAAGAAGGAGAGTTGGTGGAACATTTGCATGGCTGCATCAGAAAGAACTATGACTACTGAATTTCTCTCTAAATATTCACTCCTTTCTGACGCTCCACACTTTTGGAGACCAGGTAAACAAACATCCCAGCTATTCAAAAGCGAACACTAAAGGGGCAGGTTGGAATAATAAAGATATATTCTCTGTCAACTCAATATGGTTTTTGATTCAGATTTTACAAATAAAACAAAACAAATAATTTCTATGCATACCATGATTAAAGGAAAACATGTAACTCCTTCATTCAGAACTTGCTTTGTTTGGATATTAAGTAGCAATTTCATGTTCCAGTGTTGCACGTTCATAAGCAAAAATAACTTCTTATAGAACAATTATTTATTGGTTGGTATATTTCGGAGTTGATTGGGAAGCCAGAGTTCTCTCATTAGCTGTGCTGCAGCTCTCACAGGCATGCTCTCCACAATATCTTTTGACAGGTCAAGTATGGGGCCTGCATGGTGTTATGGAGGGAATTGACCTACAGAACCCCCAAATTTACAAAAGTAAATAATGCTATTTTAAAAAAAAAGTTTAGTTACCTCCAAAGGATGTTTAGCGCTTTAAATAGCTTTTTCTACTCCAAAGGGACAGCACTTCAATACAAGCCAGTCAGCTATGTTGAAGTGCTACAGTAAATAGCGAAACGCCACTTTTCACAAAAAGTAAACGTGTCTTTCAATGTGTTACTGGCTTTAAAAAGAGCAGATCAAGGAAGAATGTGCCTCCTTAAATGAGAAAAGTAGCTAAGAGTAATTAAATTACATTTTATAGCAAAAAGAAGTTGCACATCTAATTGCCCAGATAGCAAAGCAATCAGTGGCCTTACTTAGTTATCATGCAGAATAGCCAGTTGATTTATGATGTCATCAAGCTGCATTGTTAGGAATGTTTTTCCATATTAGATGATCTCGTATGGTATTCTACAAAATGGGTAATAATGAGAGGCCCGAGAGCTGGTCTCGAAGGGCCCATTTAAACGAGGGCTGGGCCCGTTCGAGCCAGCGAGGGGCATGCTGGGAGAGAGAGGGGTCATGTAAGGGAGCAGCCTGCTCAGATTGGCTGGGCAAACAATGCACTCTGGTGCTGGGGCAGAGCAGGCTGCTGATTGGCTGGGAAGGTAGCAGGGGGCGGGGCTGGGCGAGGACATAAAGGGAGGAGGGAGACATCGGACTCCAGGGTGCTGGTGATCCGCGGAGGCTGTTTTTGGCGGTTTTTTACGGCGGTTTTTTGTGCAGGCCCTGATTCTTCAGCATGGCGGATGGAAGAGAATCTGGAGAGGAAACTGGAGGAGTGGAGGTGTCCTTCTGCGCTAGTGATTCGATCGGGAGGAGTCCGGTGGATGTGAGTGCTGGGGGGGGGGGGGGGGGGGGAGGTGAGCTTGCAGGCCCACGTAGATCGAAGGAGATTGCCAGAACAGCCATTGCTGTTGATGCAGCTGTGGCAGGGAAGAAGAGGCAGAAGAAAACTCGACATCTTAGTGCTAGCAGGTTGGGGGGTACTTTGGGGCAGGGGTTTGGGCCGGAGGAGGACGCACTGGGCGGCCCGGGGGGAAGAGAGAGGGGAGAAGAGGCTGGCACTGGTAGGAGGGGGGGGCATTAGTGGGAGCAGCGGACGGGAGGGGTTGGGGGACTTAGAGGATGGGGGGAGCCAGCAAGCACCAGAGCGGGGGAGCGGCCCAGATTGGTCATGGAGGGCAGTCCCGGGTGTCCCAGCCTCTGCAACGGGTCTTGCGGCAGGCGGCTTTGGTGAAGGCCCCCCTCGAGGCGTAGGTGGGGATAGGATGGGGTGGGGCCAGTACCCTTGGGGTGCTTGGCCCACGTTTGGGATGCCTTTGTGGTCGGAACCAGCAGCAGGCCAGTGGGCAGTTCCTTGGGGTGGTGCTCCGGGCTGGATGGAAAGCTGGCCGAGCTCAGGGCGTCCTGGGGTGGGGGTTCGGGACCCCGGATGGGGCACACGGTGGGCTGTTCCTGCTGCTCCTCCCAATTTGTCTTTACAGATGCAAAGAGAGGTCCACGCGGTTGGAGTGCCAGCAACGAGGCGCCCAGGGCAGGAGACGGACCAGTTTGGGATCACACGAGCGGAACAGCTGGAGACCGAGATGGGAGGTCGAACGAGGCCAGCGGAGCGTACGGTGACCACGGACCAGGCGGCAGGCTCGGCGGGCAGTGGCCCAGCAGCAGGAGATGGGCCAGCGCTCCCCACGGCGGGGCCATCTGGATGTGGTAACAGTGAGTGTGCACGGGGAGAGCGGGGGAGGCGAGGGCGGTGCAGGCGTAAGGGGAAGGGGAAAAGGGATAGGTCTTCGTCCTCGTCGTCGGACACATCTACGACTTCTTCGTCCTCTTCCTCCGCTTCTAGGCCTGAGGGACAAGAGGCGGGGAGAGTGGTAGCAGGGATGACAGGGATAGGAGAGAGAGGGCCGCCGGCGCTAGTGGCGTTGTCGGAACTATGGGAACAGGTCCCGCGGGCGTTGCGGCAAAAAATTCGGCGCAGGAAGTGTATAGATGTATTCCGGTTGTTGGAAGGTAGGAAGCCTAGGCGCGGAAAAAAGCGAGGTAAGAAAGCAGAGGCTGATAAGGAGCGTAAAGTAGCAAAAACAATAGTTAATTGGGTGCGAGCTTTTTTACGTTTGGCTAGTGTATGGGGGCAGCGGGACCAGGGTCAGTATGGCGTCTTACTGGCGTATGCAGATTCAGTTTTAGACGCATTCCAGCGTTTCGGGGGTTGGGCTTGGTTAAATTACGATGAAGCCTTTAGAGATAAGATGGAAGAAAATCTACACATGACATGGGGGACACAGGACATAAACCTGTGGCTAACGCACATGGCCCCTCGGGGAGCGGTGACTGGGGGAGTGGGAAGAGGGGGTATTCAGCAGACCTCGAGTAGTCGGCCCTTTCGGGTTGCGGGGAGAGGAGAAGGGGGCACCGGCGGGACGGGGACGGCTTCAACAGCAGATGTATGCTGGCGGTTCAATAGAGCAGCATGTCTATTCCCCGATTGTAAATTCAGGCACGCTTGTTCCACGTGTGGGCAGGGGCACCCGTCCATTAAATGTACCAAGAAGGGAGCAGGGGGCACAACACTTGCCAAGTAAGTGGGCAGGACGGGCCCCCACGCCGGTGCAAGTCGATGCGATGCTGCCATGGCTCCATCGATATCCGGTGCGGTCAGCGGCTCAACTGCTGGAGGGTGGTTTTCGGGAGGGGTTTCAGATCCCTTATCGGGGGAGGGTAGAGTCCAATTGGGTGCAGAATTCTGCGTCCGTAACAAAATTGAGGGAGGTGGTACGGCAAAAGCTAGATGAGGAGTTGAGTTTAGGGAGAATTGCGGGGCCTTTTCAGAACCCCCCGTTTTCCCCATTCATGATTTCCCCGCTAGCAGTGATCCCTAAAAAAGCGCCCGGGAAGTTTCGCCTCATACATAACCTCTCGTATCCGGAGGGCAGGTCGGTGAACGCGGGTATCCCAAAAGATTGCTGTTCGGTCCAATACACTTCATTTGATTGCGCGGTGCGGTTGGTGCGACAGTGCGGAGAGGGCACCCAGCTGGCGAAGGTTGATATTGAGGCGGCCTTTCGATTACTGCCAGTGCACCCGACAGCATTCCCTTTGCTCGGTTTCCATTTTGAGGGGGCCTTCTACTACGATCGCTGTATGCCAATGGGGTGTTCAGTGTCTTGTGCATATTTCGAGCGCTTTAGTTCCTTCGTACATTGGGTGACAGCTCAGAAGGCAGGGTTGGACACACTAGTCCATTATTTAGACGATTTCCTGTTTATAGGAGCAGCGGTCGGGGGGGCGTGTGGCCAGTTGCTGGCTGCCTTTATGGCAGTGGCTGAGGAGTTTGGTATTCCTTTGGCCGCGGACAAGACAGAGGGCCCAACTTCAGTCCTCACATTTCTGGGGATTGAGATTGACACGGAACGAATGGTGACGCGGTTACCGCACGGGAAAGTCGAGCAGTTAGTGGAGCAGATCATAGGGGTGTTGCATGCAAAAAAGGCCACGCTTGAGGCCATTCAGTCGTTAGTGGGAAGCTTGAATTTTGCCTGTCGGGTGCTTCCGATGGGTCGCGCCTTTTTGAGGCGTCTGGGGGCGGCAACGGCGCACGTATCACTGCCGCATCACCACATCCGTTTATCCGCAGGGGTGCGCAGGGACTTGCGTATGTGGTTGGAATTCCTTGCCGAGTTCAACGGCACGCTGGTTTTGCAGAGTCCAGTTGTGGCGCACGTGGATTTGGAACTGTTTACAGATGCAGCAGGGGGTCATGGTTTCGGAGTGTACTGTGCGGGTTCGTGGTGCGCAGCCCCCTGGCCTTGTTGGTGGGTCGTGTCCGGGCTTACAAAAAATATCACATTTCTGGAGTTGTTTCCATTTGTAGTAGTCTGCGAGTTGTGGCCAGAGCGACTACGGAACAAAAGCGTTGTAGTCTGGTGTGACAATCTAGGGGTAGTGGAGGTGGTGAATAAGCAGTCAGCGCGTTGTTTAATGGTTAACTCGTTAATGAGGGAATTAGTGCTGCGCTGTTTGCGACTAAATGTTCATTTGCGGGCGAGGCATGTGCCAGGAGTGGATAACCGGATAGCTGATGCACTGTCCCGTTTCAATTGCAGACGTTCAGAACATTAGCGCCGGGGGCGGATCAGGAAGGGCAGCGAATGCCGGAACAACTTTGGCAACTCGGAGACCCGAGGTCTGGCAGTTGTTGAAGTCTTCAGTTGCCCCAGCTACATGGACAGCATACGTATGTGGCTTTGACAAAGTGACGAGTTTCCTACACAGCCAGGGTTGGGAGGCTGGTCGGGCATCTGATGAATTGTTAGCAGCATATGTTGCAAGTGCTCGAGGGTCTGGGACTTCGCGTAGTGCGGTCCGGAGGCATTTGGCGGGTTTTTATTTTTTCAGTAAAGCATATGGGTGGGGGGTTCCTGAATCGCAGTTTCTGGTGGGGAGCGCATTGAAGGGATGGGGGAGGGTCGTGCCACCGGTGGGGGACACAAGGCGGCCAATTACACATGGGTTATTAGTGCGCGTGTTGCACGCGGTGTTCCAGGTGGCGCGGTCGGATTTCGAAGCACGGCTTTTCCGCGCGGCTTATGCGCTGGCATTCTATGGGGCGTTCCGAGTGGGGGAGTTAGTTGAAAGACGCCGGGCGGTGACGGAGTTTTCTGGTATATTACGGGAGAATGCATCCATTCAAGATGGGCAGTTGCGTATCAGATTGCTGCGGTCTAAAACGGATCAGAGAGGAGTGGGCAGTACAATCGTGTTGAGAGGGGTGCCGGGAGTTGACTATTGTCCGGTGACATTGGTGGCAGCGTACCTCGAGGTCCGGCCAGCGGGGCCGTCATCATTGTTGGTGCACGCGGACGGGCAGGTCTTGACGAGGTACCAATTTGCAGCTGTATTACGCCAGAGTCTTATGGCGGTGGGAGAAGATCCTCGGCAGTTTGGTACCCATTCGTTCCGGATAGGAGCGGCGACCAGCGCACATCAAGCTGGGCTTGGAGCGGCTGATATTCGTCGCATAGGACGTTGGGCGTCGGGGGCATATCGGGGGTATATTAGGCCCACATAATGGGGGTCTTGGGGTGCGTAGGGGCGCGGGGCGACGGGGGGGTGAGGTCTCTGGTCTGCTGTCGGTTGTCACAGAGTGGGGACTCTTTGTGTTGGTTGCTTCCCCTTGTAGATGGAGGAGTCGCGGCAGCTGTTTGGATAGTGGGACATTCCTTTGTGCATTGGGCCGGTGCACGGGCAGCCAGGCGCCCAGGTGGACTGCATCTGGGATTGGCGACGCGGGGCCTCCGAATATCGTGGTGGGGCGATCGTGGAATGAGGTGGAGGCAGCTGGTGTCCTTGCTGTATCGGCTGCGAGGAAGACAGCGATCTCCGCGGATATTGCTGATTCATTTGGGAGGCAATGATGTGGATAGTTTGACTGGCAAGAGATTGATTGACATGGTGAAGGATGACTTGCGTCTGGTCATGATGTGGTATCCGGATACCAAACTGGTTTGGTCAGATATAATACCCAGGCCGGCTTGCCTGCCAGCCCGCAAATGGCGGCGCGGGCTAAGCAAGATAAATCGGCAGGTGGGTCTTTGGGTGACAGCCAGGGGGGGTATCATATAAAGCACGATTGGGTGGATACATCGTGTGCAGGGCTATTTGCCAGGGATAGAGTCCATTTGTCTGATGTGGGGTTAGATTTGTTTTTGTTGGACATACAAGAGTGTTTAGAGTTCATTTGGGGGCAACGATGAGGTAGGCCGCAGCTTCTTTGGGGGGAGAGGAGAGTCTGGCAGGTGCAAGACCCTCCTCTTGTGGCAAAAATAAAGAACGAAAACCCGAGCTACAAAAGACATGGCTCATGGGGGGGCTGAGCCGGAGCATGAAAGGCGGGTCGGGTGACCCGGGAGACAAGTGTGGAGGTCCACACAGAGTCGGCCCCTGCTGCGAGGGCGGGGCTTAGACGAGAATGCCGATTTGCTGACAGGGCGATCGGCGGATGGGGGGGGGGGGTCCAGGCTTATGGCATGGCCGGACCCACGTAGCTCGGGTGAGGGGGGGGGTGATAAGTTGTACAAGTTAACTAATTTGAATTGTTAATAAAGTAAGCTGCGGCCTAAGTTTTCCCAACAATGGTTTCAAGAAAGTTATTACGGTGAAGGAAAAAGGGGGAAGATGGGATGGGGGGGAGGGGGGGGCTTGGTGGTGAATGGGTCCCAGCTCCAAGGTTTATGAGAGGCCCGAGAGCTGGTCTCGAAGGGCCCATTTAAACGAGGGCTGGGCCCGTTCGAGCCAGCGAGGGGCATGCTGGGAGAGAGAGGGGTCATGTAAGGGAGCAGCCTGCTCAGATTGGCTGGGCAAACAATGCACTCTGGTGCTGGGGCAGAGCAGGCTGCTGATTGGCTGGGAAGGTAGCAGGGGGCGGGGCTGGGCGAGGACATAAAGGGAGGAGGGAGACATCGGACTCCAGGGTGCTGGTGATCCGCGGAGGCTGTTTCCCACCCACCCGCCCTCAGTTGAAATGGGGGAGGGGGATGTGCTGTAGGAGGACGTGTGTGTTTTTGTGTTTTTCAGGTGGAACAGGTGATGTCGCAGCGGCAAAAATAAAGAACGAAAACCCGAGCTACAAAAGACATGGCTCATGGGGGGGCTGAGCCGGAGCATGAAAGGCGGGTCGGGTGACCCGGGAGACAAGTGTGGAGGTCCACACAGAGTCGGCCCCTGCTGCGAGGGCGGGGCTTAGACGAGAATGCCGATTTGCTGACAGGGCGATCGGCGGATGGGGGGGGGGGTCCAGGCTTATGGCATGGCCGGACCCACGTAGCTCGGGTGAGGGGGGGGTGATAAGTTGTACAAGTTAACTAATTTGAATTGTTAATAAAGTAAGCTGCGGCCTAAGTTTTCCCAACAATGGTTTCAAGAAAGTTATTACGGTGAAGGAAAAAGGGGGAAGATGGGATGGGGGGGGAGGGGGGGCTTGGTGGTGAATGGGTCCCAGCTCCAAGGTTTATGGAGCAGCGCTTTTATCTTTACTAGTCAGGGGCCATTGGAAAGGCAGTAAATAAGAAGTGGCAAAAGGTCTGAGTCAGCCGTGAGCATCCAATTCGTTCACGAGTGAATAGCAGGTTTACAAAAGTTCAGTGTGACGATCAGAACAGAAAATAAATAAAACTTGTAAATGCTGTATTTTCGGATATTTTCACTATTTTTCAGCTATTCAGCATCCCCGCCACCTCAGTTTCTTCATTGCTTGCTTTCTTTTTTGCTGTATTTTTCTTTCCTTGTCATTTTACTGGTATGTGTAATTGATCAAATTAGAAATTACCTATCTTGCCTCAAAAAAGAATACAACATATCTGAGCCGTGAAAGCAGCTGGAAATTATTCTTACCCTAAAACCAAACAACAATAACAAACAAATGGCCACAATTTTCGATCTTACAAAAACCTTGTTAATAGAGTTGTGCCCAGCACCTATGAGAGTTCCCAGAGCCACTTGCACATTAGCACTGCCTGGATCCCATTTCTGCCCGAAGTTTCTAAACCCCCCCCCCAATTCCACCCTGTGAATCTGAGCCAAGTGACTTTTCTTCCTGGGGCACCTGGAGGCCAATGGAAGAACCAAACCAGAAGTACCTGGAAGGGA